>NW_015112649.1:192788-220721 GCF_001443285.1 Poecilia latipinna | reverse complement strand
CAATTTGTCCTGCAAAATTTTTTTTCAGGTTTGGTTTTTTTTTTTTTTTTTTTTTTTAACTAGATTGGACTCTAGGCCTCTCATTCCTCTTTTTGTCCTTCATTTGTCCACTTTGCTATTTAGAAACAGGTACAAAAACCAAACAGAGATCATCTAATGAAATCTCAAAAGTATCTCCCCCTTTAGGAACGCTGGAAAACCACTGAGCACTTTAAACAATTGTGAAAAAGTCTGACTTCTCTCAAGAAAACTATGAAGAAATTAACAGTTTGACACTTTACATCTTTATGCTATTAAGTTTCCTCCTCTGTGCCTTATTTGTGACGTTCTTGCAGGAGGACAGCATGTTGTGGTGCCGTAAACTTGAGTTTTTAGCCAAAAGAAAAATATCTAATTGAACACAGCAGTTCTCTGACAAAGTCTAACAGACCCCTCAGAACTGACACCTGCAAACATTTCTCAAACCGTTCGTCTTAAACGTGATTCTTTTAGCTTGGTTTTAGTTCTGAACCTCCAGATTTACTCGTTCAAGATGTTTCTTGTAGGCTATGTTTTTGCACTCGCTCCACGTTTCGCTAAAGTGCTACTTTTCCCCCCCTCAGGCTGTGTTTTTCCTACATGTGCAGCGTCACACTAAGATTTCTGCCGTGTTGTGTTTAGTCACTGCTTTTCCCCGTTTTGTCCTTTTTCAGATGCTGAGAGAAGGAAAGCAGGCATACGATGAAAACATCCACTATCCTCTCCTCGTCACCCTGACCAAAGGACCTCAACCTGTTAACCAAGCTCAGTAAAATAGAATAAGGGAGCTCTTTGCTATACATAACACTCTGTTTGCATTTTTTTTCCTTTTATTTCACCTCCAGCCATATTCCAAACAACTCCTCTCAGTCCAGAAGACGGTCACTCAGCTTTTATAGCTAGCAGTTAATCTGCTAGTTGAAAAGTTTAGCCATCCGTTACGGATTTATTGACTTTACAAGGAGTCTGTGATTCCTATGCATTTATTTGAATTTCCGCCTGCTTGCAGTGAATTACGTGACGGTTTTCTGTACATGTCAGGTACTCATTAGTGCTCTAGCTGGTCACTGTTAACAAACGTCGCTCACTGTGTTCCCGCGCTCAGCGTGGAGGCCGGCTTCGACTCGGAGTGTGGAGCAATTTACAGCTTCCTCAATTTCCACCTTTAATTTCTCTTAAAACATCTCATTCATCCCAGTCAGGGGTCAGTACAAAGAACTTAATTTGTGTGTGTGTGTGTGTGTGTTACAGCAGTGCAGTGCATTAACACATTACGGCACTTTCAGATGAAAAGAGCATCGGTTGCTGCAGGAGACACAGATTTTATATGACTTTTTTTTTTCTTCTTCTCTGCAATTTTGCTGCAATTAACACGACTAATCAATCTCCAGCATACACACTATGAATCCACTATCAGTATTGCTTTATGGTTTGCTTTACAGTTTGGTATCATGATGAAAGGAACAGCCTGATCTTAATTTGTTAACCATCGTCTGTAATTCCCCTCTTCAGTTCCAGTTTGAGTTGCTAAAATGCAGCTGATTGCTCTGATTTTACTGATGTGTGAATCTTCACACCTGGCTCATTGTGTCAAGTATCATTATTTTTGAAGGGGGTTGTGAGTAGGAGTTATTTATCAGGCTCACGCAGAACTGTTGTACTAGTATATATTGACCCAAAACTGTGGAATAGAAAATGATGTATTTTTGTGATTGTGTGTGTGAAATTTGATATTGTTTTTTTTCGATCTTTTCCAAACGACGGTATTCCGTGCCGGCGAGCGCAACAAACTCATTTCGGTTTGGTTTCGGTGACATTTATTGGCACTCCTGGTAAAGGCTTGAAAATAAAGTGATGTGTTATTGAAGTAGTGTTATCTCACACTGAAAATCTGTTTGGGTGTTTTAGTGGGGAAAAACACAAAGGTAATGTTCTATATATTTCGTACAATCCGATTTTGCTAATAGAAATGCTAATAAATTTGCTAATAAAAATGTTACAGCGATTCATCTTCTGTAACATTTTTAGAGAGAGGAATCCTTGACCTTTTTATCCTATAGTCTCTTCTGGTTCCTTCTGCAGGATTTAAATCTGGAGAAGGAGATGACTGTAGACCATTTCTGTAGACTCTTGCAGATGTTTTTAATTCAAAATTTCTTTCTAGCTACTTAAGAAAGTTTATAATCCCATGAATAATGTTCCCTTAGCATTTATTTGGAAGAAAAGCAGGCCATCACAGCACTACAGATCCTCCATCGTGACAAGCATTAAGCGCTAAAGGCTCACACATGCATCATCCGAACCCAAACAGTCGGCGTGAGGTCACATGATTGCAGACCACCGCCAACGTTCCCCCTCTTGGATCCTCCATGTTGGTTTTATGAAATGGTCACAGAGGGAGCGCCGCGCTTTTCTACAGACGGCCTCCATGAACAACGACGTTGCAATAACCATTCAGGAGTTTTGAGCCACTTGACGGTCTTATTATAGTAGCTATTTAGTGAAAAACAAGTGTACATATTTCCTCAACGCGTCAGATCAGTGTTCCTCAAAAGTATTATTGTCTCTTGCAGATACGGAAACCGTATAGTGGATAAAAAGCACGAATGCAAAACACTTCTGACCCAATCTGCATGATTTTTGTTGAAGCTCACGATGCTAACGTTTGAAACGGTGTGATGGAAAAGATTGCGTTTCTGACATCACTCTAAAAAGGAGGTCGCTATGGAGACTCAGTGACCCAAATGTGTTATTGGTTGCTACAGTTTTGCTGGAGTTTTAGAGGATTATTTTGCCTCCGTTATCATCCCGCTCACTGTCTATAGTTACGTGGTAAATATATGTCCTCATCCATAAGAAATGGACATCTGTGTCACGTCATATTTATACCACACGTAAATTAAACACATCCCAGACGATTTGACTCACACTGAGGTTACAACAAGCGACAAGTTGGAGCTGGAAGACGTCAAACAAAAGCTAAAAACAGGAGAAGTTGCACTTAAATAACAGTGGTCTAAAAACAAAAGCAGTAACATTTTATTTAAAATGATACGGTGGGTTTACTTTGGGCTCGGACGCAATGCCTCTGGGCTCGAGCAGGTTGAATTTTTTAGGCGTGATCTAAAGTCTACTCTAAGTTGAATTACTCAAAATAAAGGTTGGCTTTTTCACTGTGAGATGATGTAAATACATAAATAATATTAATGTGAATCCATTTGAAGCCTTCTTGCCCATCTTTACCAGGTTGCAAAGAACGTCGCTGGAATGGCTCCTTTGTAAAAATAAGTATATAGTAATACATAAAGTGTGCAACGAGTAAAATATGTCAGACTCATCCATGACCCTTCTGTTACCATAGAGACTGTTTTACGACCTGCGGCTGCCTTTGCAGAATGCCTGAATGTCTGGACGTTTCCAGAGAATCTGGAAACTTTAGTTGCTGGAGAACAATCATCAGGAGTATCAAACTCAAACCGGAACCAAATCCTGTGTTCATCCTGAGTCATACGACAAACATATCTACATCTTTATCTCTTACATTCACAACCTTACAGATGTTTGCTTCTTCAGTTTATTCAATCGAAAAATGCCAAGTTTTTTTTTTTTATCAACCAATTGTTCTCAGGTGTTTTTTGTCACAGATTGTCTGGCTTCCTGTCTCTTGTATCATCGGGAAAGCTGCAGGTATGAAGGCGTGTGTTGCGGCTAGCGACGCGTTTCCACGATACACTGTGATCCACTGACGTACAGGGCAGCCAAGAAGCTATGCAGTACTTCCCAGTGGCTGATGTTTATATTTCACACAAGATAATCAGCCTCAGAAAAAAAAGGACGTTGTAAAAATCACTGTTTTGATGATTGAAATGTCATTGCAAAAAAAAAAAAAAAAAAAAAAAAAAAAATTTTTAATCTCACTTTTTTGTTTTTGCAGTGCGATTTGCTGTTTTTTGGTTTGTTTTTTTTCTTAAGAGTGTGGAACATAAATACCCTCCCTCCACTGTGACCGTACACAGACACAGCATCACTGTCTAATACAGCAAGAACAGCTGACAAAAGATTTACAACATGCTGGCGTGTTTCAGGCTGCGACGTCGCCGCGAACTTTCACACTTACCATAGAAATAACGATTTCTTAAATAATCTTCTATACATAAAGACGAATATGGTGAGATAACCATGATTCGACTAGTATTATTATCAGATTTAAAGTGTTTGGTATTGAACAAATCAGCATTATAACCAGTAAGTACTCTTTAAAAGTATCAATTAAAACTTTCAGCGGGTTTCTTTTTTTTTTGTTTGCATTCGTTTCAAGCTGGCTCTCTAATTTCATGCTGCCTTAAAACACAGAGGCACCATAAAAAAGTAGTGTTTCTGTGATTACTGAAGAATTCACAATTCAAGCTAAATGTCCTTTACACAATCTGTGAGAAATTAAATAAGTTCTGAAAGTATTTTTTTGTAATCATAAGTAATATCACATATCTGTGTGATTAGTTTCTAAATAAATAAACCAAACGCTCTTACTTTGAATCATTTTGCTTTGTAGGACGGGATCAGCCCAGCTTAAGATGACCTCTAGAATATTCTAGAAGTCCTAATTCTGTAGAAGATCTGACTTGAATTACAGTGAGATGAACTTCTCCAATCATTCCTTTAAGTGGGCTTTGTGGACGTGACATTTATGACTAGCTTCACTCACTGTGGGGACCGCCAAATCCGAGTCAATCGATCTGAGGATTCGGGTTTTCACTGCATCTGAGAGGCGGCTAGCTGCCCGCTTCAGAAGCTTTTGCTGCACTTTGTCAATTTTGCAGCAGTGCGACACATTGCAGTTTACACGGCGCCTCTGAGTCGCGACGCCCGTACAACTGAATTATCCGACGTGTCCCCAAAGAAATCCGCGGCAGCCTGGCTTTAGCCGTAGCTCACATCGCACCTGCAACAGCAGCAGCAAAGCTATCGATAATATCCACCTTGGATACGTATAAATGCCTTAGAAACGCATGGCTGACTTGCATCGGCATAGCAGAGGAGGAAGAGTTCAACCTTAAACTTCAGTCTGTGTATGGATGTGACTGATTTTCATTTCTGAACCGGACCACTGTCAACAAACTCAGCTGCGTTTTCTTCATCGTGTGCATCAGCATCAATTTTTAGCCATAACGAAAAACAATGTTTGACTCAGTAGAAAATGCATATCTTGTTTGTTATTATTGAAACTCTTTCTGAACGATCTATCAGCTCGTACCTAATGTACCGTATGTGTGAATTAGACGTTTGAATCTGTAATATTTTTATTAGAGCTCATTTCAGCGTCCTGTTTGTCATTCCGTGTGAATTTGAGGCCTCAAACAGACGCGACAAAAAAAAAAAGCAGAAGTGAGGAGGTTTGTAAGTCAAACAGATTTGATTTAGAAAAGAGGATGAGCGTTTTGCTTTGCTGTAATGAAAATCATTTGAATGTTCATGGTTTTTCTGATCGAATAAAATATTTTTTCTTCACTAAATCTGGACTTTTCGTTTTTCCTTTTAATTTGTATGTACATGTTTTCACTACTTTGTACGATTAAGCAAAGCAGTTTATTATAATCTGCACAACTAATCCATACAAAATGATTGTAATGTACTTTTTTCTCTCTTTCTCTCTCGGTTTCGGTTCTGAAAGTTAAACACCGATCAAAGTAAAGTTTTCCTCAGACTTAAACTTTCTGCGGCGTGTGTTTCAAACACAATAGCATCCTGTGTGCTAAGCTTGTTACACACACACACACACACATGCGCCTATATGCATACACGGATATCAAGCCCGGTGAACACCACTACCCCCTTCATCCCCCTCTTTCGGAGGAAAATAGAGAGGGAGGAGAGGCAGTACACAGCAGCTAATCCGGCAGGCTCACTCTTCTGTTTATCTGTCAGAAGAAGGGAGGGAGAATTCATGCAAGGAGGAGGGGGAAACCAGTGGGGCCTCCTGATCTGTCTTTTGATATTTTAAAGAGGTCTGTTCTCTCCTCCCCAACATTGTGCTGAAGAGGCAGAGAGAAGAGATAGAAAAAGCTACAGACGGCGGCAAAGAGAGGAAGACAAAGGCTGAAAAAGACGATGGGGCAGATCTGGAGAAAGGGAGAAAAGATGCTATGGGGAAGGTGCAAGAACGCCCGGGAGGGGGAAAAAAATAAAATAAAATAAAAAGGCAGCGCACGAGACAGCTGGAAGTGAGGGGAAACTGGATCGAAACAGCAGGGAAAAGCTTCAGACGTGAAATAAAAAAAAAAAATAGTTGACCGAGAGGCAGAGATTGACTGGCAGAGAGAATGATCGAACGGAGGAAAAGAGAGACAGAGTGCTCCCAGCTCGACACAAGGGCCCCATTAACTTGACCACTTGCCCTTTGCACACAAAGGCAGGGCCGGCCCACTGCCCCTCCCACCCAATTATCCACGATTAGGCTCAGTGCACTGTGTCAAGATGGAGAGGGAAGGGACGGGGGAGAACGGCGAGCACAGGGAGGAAAAAGAAAGAGACGGGGAGTGAGAGAGCGCCGAGAGGTGGATGATGAGGATTATGCAATTAAGTTAAAGTTGCAGGTATTCTAATAGAGCAACCTTTGACGGAAGAGTCGTCGCAGAGTAGCTGGATCAGTTCGGGGATCAATGCAGAGGCAGTGCTGCAGGACGAGAGAGACGAGGTTATTCGGTGGAGCTCATAGTTCACATTGTTTTATTTTGTGACTTGAATTAACATGTAGAGGTTTGAGACTATTCCAAAAATGCAACTGATACAGGAGGCCACATCACAGCATTGGATCAATTTTTGTTTCCGCTTCTCTGTTTTTTTAGGTGTTGTCATTGTGTGTTCCTCCCGTTTCATGTCCCTCCTCCCCAAAGGTGTGTATCAGTGAATCTTTACCAGCCTTTGGGATAAAAGTAAGGTAGATTTTACACTGTCTCCAAAGTTAACATGGAGTGAAACCCGAACACATCCAGATTTAAGCGCACCAGCGTCTAGTTCAAACATTGTGGTGCATTCAGAGTCCCACCATTAAAAGGAACCAACACAATCTAACTAAGTTAGCTTTATTTATTCCTAAAACATTTGAGGAACTCTATTTATCATATCTTTGGTAAAGAACAGGTGAGATGAGACATGCTCTGGGCCATTTTTACCATATTTGCTCTTACCATACTCAGCATTGAAGGAGCTTTACCGCGCAGGTTCGGCCTACAGCTGTTCTGGTGACTGTGTGGCCGAAGTAAACCATGTAGAAGCCATACGGATCCTGGCTTATGTCATAAAAATAAAACATCTTTCACGCACTCCAATGTTTGGGATGCAATGTATAGGTTGTGGTTGCAGAATTTGTGAATTATTGCACATCGCCGAGCCTTTCCACCTCCCAAGCTGCCGTATTTTCGAGAAGAGTTTCCAAAAAAAAAAAAAAGCGACAAACATACGGCTAAGGCCGCGTCTCCAGCTCGACATTCTTACTCTGTGTAGCTCTGAAACACAGAATGGACACTTGTTTATTGTATAAAAGTAAAACATCTTTTCCTGAAGCCTGTGTTTGGGATACGTTGTGTATACTGTGGGTGAATTATTGCATATCACGGTTTTGCGCCACTGTTATTTCTACCTCCCAAGATGCTGTAATTTTTTTAAAGGCACCAAATCACAGGGGGAGTTTTAGAAACATATGGAGGAGTTGAATGTTTTCATGTACAAGGAGGGACAAACAAAGAGTCCAGGTGATTCGAGTTTGAGTCTGGCGTCTGACGTGATGCTTTTCGTTGATCTTGTTCCAAACGAGCTTGCCCTAATTAACATCCAGAGGAATTTCTGTTTTCACAACAGAATAATGTTAAACCGTACAACACATATTGATGATACCCACATTTTTTATGATAGTACTACGTAGGCACCTTCCTAAAATAATGGCCTAAGTTGACTTGACTGGAAATCATCCAGTCAAGCCAACGTTCAGATACAACACCTCCTGCCTTGTCAGATCATTTATAGGGCCAGGTTGGTCTAAATGAATAAAAAAAAAGTGTATATATCTATATTTTTCCAATTTTATTTTGAAACGAAAAAACCAAAGAACAAACCATACACGGATTGAATATATATATATATATATATATATATATATATATATATATATATATGAAAACTATTTTGTGCGATAATAAAATTTGTTGTGAAGATCTTAAAACAAGTAACATTTGTAAGGGAATAAATACTTCTCACCCTAAAACAAACTATTTTCTTTCAATTTTCCAATCGCAACAGAAACTTTCAGGACTCCAAAAAAAAAAAAATAAATAAAATGTCTGACTTAGATAATAAGGAAACTGAACTTCATCTCTTTAAAGGACTTTTCAAATAGTAAGATGTGCTTTGTCAGACTATTTAAATGACAGCTGCCACTGTACAATACATACATTTTGAAAGTGTCAAAACAGCAACAAACTCCAAAACATATGTGGCAACAACAAATAGAAAATCTTTCAACAAATGCTACGTCAATATTCTTTCCTGGATGAGTCTTGGACTACATCTGATCAGTTTAGTTGCTTTTAACAACATCCGACTTTATTTTGTTGTAGCAATCAGAAAAAGCACAATGCATTGCCCGAAGTGCCAAGTTTCCACTATTTAACAGTGTTGGTCGTAAAACCTTGTTCCTTTACTGATGGATCTGACTTTTGTTGGTTTAACCCATCGCTGTATGCTTTACTGCAGTGCAGCTGCAGAAACAACAGAAGCAACCGTTGCTCCATCACACAAACACAGCAAACGGCAAGGTAGCATGAAAATCTGAACTGATTTAATTTCAAATCTTTGCTCTTCTTGCTGAAAAGCAGAGGAGGCAGCGGGAGGCCAAGAATCCCATCAGTGACACATCATCTGGTTTCTACATCCGACAACCACAAAAACACAGTAATAAAGCCCACCTCGTGACACAGTGTACCTGCCCACACGGAGGCACACGCACGTATCATGATGCATAAAAACAAACAAAAAGAAAGAGTAGGCTCCAGCATCCACACACACACTGTTACAGTGACTGTGGGCTCAGCTGCAGTCCAGCTGCACTGTCATGTTGTGCCTGTTGATCGTCTGCAGCCGCCACTGCTGCTGAAGCTGCTGCTCTCTCAAGTTTACTTTTGCTTACTTTCCTTCTAAACAGCTCTCCAAGAGGCTTTTACATCCAGGTTCAAGAAAAGTCTGCATAACTGAGCCTCCTGTATTTTTCATTTTCATTCAGTTATTTATGGTAAAATCTTGCAAATGTGAAGTTCTCCGATAAGGGAGGAATAACTTTTGGTAGTTGGCTAACTTACACCGTATATTGTTTTCCATCCACTTGACAGACTGAATGTTGGTCGCTCCTATAGAATCCTGATAAAATAAGCTTTAGTGTTTGTAGCTGTAACATGACAGGAGAACATTTCCAAGGTGCTTCTTATCTAATGTCTCCAAAGTTCACAAGTTGGTGGGTACAATTTTTTATTCTGTCCTTCAACAATATGGAGCAGTTCACGTCCAGATACATGAGACAGGCGTGTTCAGTTTCTGGTTTTTAGCATCAAAATGGAGGTAAATGCAGAGCCAGTATCACAAATACGGACACCGATACCGATACGTATCATTTATGTAAGATATATTATCAAACTTCTGTCCTTTACGAGTCTTTGTGATTTTTCATTGTAATTATTTTTGCTAAAACCTAAGGCAGAATTAAGATCAGGTTTATAGGTATCTACAAAATACTTTGCCAACATACTTGTATGATAATCAGAAATGTATAAAATTAAACAGATGTTGTGCATTGTGTTCAAAAACAAAGTGCAAAAATGATCATTCAAGAGCAAATTAAAGCAAAAATCTTTTAGTACTGTAGCGGTGAGAAACTACATTACAAAATTAAAATAAAATTTCAAGAGGGAATCTCAAACTGAAGTTCCAATCTTATGCTAGCTATCGATTCGATGTTGATTCCGATCGATATTTTGGACCTCCAGTGTTTTGAGCAGTGATAATTTGTCTCTGCTTTGCTTTTCAAGTCTCTTTATGTTTTCTTTCAACTTCGGTTTTCATCTTTTCATTCGAAAATTTTGACCTACGTTTTGTTTTTCTTTACCAGTTCAGAGATGATCCAGTACGACAGTACGGCCCCAGTCGAAACGTGAGCTCAAACCACCTGTAGGTCTCTGGGAACAGAGCTCGTCCTTCCCTCCACCACCACCAGCACCACCACCACTCCGACCGTCGCTCAGAATCTCTGAAAACCTTTCAAGCCTTTTCCCCTCTTCTCTCTAACCTCAAGGCAATTTAGGGATGGCTTTTTAAATGATCCGCTCATTATCGGTAGTGGAGTCTCTTTTTCCAGCCCCGTCTGCTGGCTCTCCCGCTTCCTGTCCCCACTCTCTCCTCTTTACTCTGTTTTTAAGAGGGCTTTTTCTGCTTACGCCCCCTCCCCACCTCCCACTCCTCCCTTCAGAATGGCTTTTTGATCCGTTTGTTTGTGCTCATCGAGTGGAATGTAGCAAAGTCCCTGAGAGCATTTTTTCCTCTGTTTTTTTTTTTTTTTTACTTTTTTTTTTTAAATTTATTTATTTAGAAAGCCATTGAGTTTAAGTTGATGTGGATGAGTGGGAGCCACCGCCGCCTCCCTCCCATCACACAAACACACACTCACCTGATGCTGGCCTTGATGACTATGATGTGTTTCATTACAGGAGAAGGAATGGAGAAATGCGTGGAGGCGGAATTCTGCCGGAATCACATGCCGTCCGTAGAGGAAACGGTAAAAGATTCACATTTGATGTGTTGATTTTACTATTTTACTATTGATCATAGTAAACCATGAAAGAAAAGCGTCAGATGTAAACGCCGCTAGCTAAACTGCGCGACTCATTTGTCCTCTCGCGGGCTCGGCTGGCCCTGTCGGCAGCTTTAAGTTATCCTCCTCTATCTGTTCAGCCTCTCCACCTTTAATACCCATTAAACCTCTCCATCTGGATATGCAGGAGGCCGAGTTCAGCCACCGACTTATTAGCTGAGTAACTGGAGGGAGTCGAGGTCAGTCCGGAGGCTGGCCGCATGCATGCACGCACATGCAATTTCACAGCAATGCTTACGCATGAGCTTATAGCGATGCGCCGCTAATTGAAGGGGTCTGCTCTGTTGACGAAAGCACTCAACTTATCGCTGATTAGGTCAGGCTGGGTGGAACCGGGAGGCGAACAGAGACGGAGGAGGGGGAAAAAAAAACGGCTTTGGGATGTATAAGACGACACAAATGGCTTGTGTCGGGTTGAGAGTCCTTCCGATAAACGCCGGCAGTCTCTTGTGGCGGTGTTTACCCTTCCTATAATTGGAGAAGAGCCCACAATTAGCCACTGTAGCGCTGTACTGATTTAACACCTGCCTCCCTAAATAGTCACTTCTGTGCTATTGTCTGCATATGACTTAGTTGGATAATCAGTGAGGCCGACTACGGGTCTGTGAAACATCAAAAATAAATAGATGAAAATCTTCATGCTTTTGTCACCACTTCAAACACTGTTTTGGTGATTTTTTTCCCCCCAGTGTTGTAACACCTGAGATTTAGGAATACATTGGTGACTTCCTTGATGGTTGTGATATTATGAAGTGGTAAAAGCTTCATATTATCTTTGGAACCTTGTATAAAAAAAATAAATCAGCTCAAAAATTGAACCAGTGAAAAAAGGTCTAAAAGGAAAAGCAGAACTTGAGAGCGTTGAAAGATTTTAAGCCTTTATGTAACTGACAGGGTCAAACCAATGAGTTTCTTCATGGGAAATTTTAGTTTTAGACTGATAAATGTTGCTGATTAATCACTTTTGTTATCTGTAAACAGAAGTCTGTCCATTGCCTTTGGAAATTGCTTTATTCTTTTTCTCCTGAAGATTTCAAAACAATCTAACATAGTGTATTATAAGCCTGGCGGGCCACCAGCCTTCACTTGTGCTCCCACCAGGCTAAGCATTGCTTATTTATTTAAGTCTTTTTAAAATGTTTGCATTATTAAGGTTTTATTTTTGGTGTTCAGATATTAATCTTCCAATATTTTAACAACACATAATTATCAAGTGATATTTTCAAAGTTCCTGTCAACTTTAAACATTTTTGACTCAAAAACACGACTGAATGACTGCCGAGCACCCCAACCACAGGGCTTAGCAAGTTTGCTGGGGGAAACCTTGCTTCATCTCTTCTGGTTTGCCGCTATAGACCTTATCTCTCTGTGGGATTCTCAGCCTTCTTCACCACTGTTTTCCCATGTTACACTTCTGGTAGCTTCTAATTTTTACATTGGGAAAATACAAAAATAAATAAATAAATAAGTCAATCAAGGGAAGTCTAGCTATCTTGTAAATTAAACCACACACTTATATTTTTTCTAACTCTCAAATCAGTTGAACTTTATATAATTTTGCATACCCAACTCTCTGTCTGCCTTCTCACCTTTTTGTCTCCATTTTTCCATTATTCCCCCCGCTTCCCCCTCTAACCCTCGCACTCCTAATCACCTCACTTTGGCCTATGTGATGGTGGTCGCCAGGGAAACAGCTCTAGCTTGACGACCCATGTTCTGGTGGGGCCAGGGGGCCGTTGGGGGCCAGTCAATGAGCCTCTCTTCCTGCCACAAGTGGTGCTGGCTGGATGGAGTGGGCCCTCGTGTCTGCTTTTGAAGGTCAATGAGGCCGCAGCCCGGCACTCTGCCACTGACTTTGAGCCCCCCAGAAAAGCAGTGCAAAAAATTTGGCTTTTAAGCGAAGGTTTAATTCAACCACATGCAGACATGACCGTCTGCATGCCACTTAGATCACTCTTCCTCAAAATTACTTATTTGACATTTTATTATTTTTGCTGCACTTCCACATGAACTTGATTTCATTATTGGTATTTTAAGTGATAGAAATAGCTCATAAATGTGAAGTGGAACTGGCTTTTCATTTATTTTGTAAAAAAAAAAAAGAAGTGCTGTGCAGTTGGGTTCGCCACCCTTTACTTTGATACCCCAACATAAAATTGAGTGCAACAATCACCTTCAAAAGGCAAGTAATGGTAAAGCCAACCTGGGTGTGACGTAATCTATCTCTCACCAAAGATGTTCGGTGAAGGCCTCAGAGGTTAGTTAATGAATAGTGAATAAACAGCATTGTGTCAACCAGGGAACACAAACACAATGGAACCTCAAGTTATGAAGAAATTTACACCAGGTTAGATTATGAAAAAAATGTAGGACTGTTCTATTCATTATGCAAAAAAACAAAACAAAAAAACAACAAAACAAAATGAGGCCAGCATCACATGACTACGAGATCTCCAATACAGAGCTCAGGTGGGTGTGGATCAGGTATTTTTGTGTATTTCACAAATCTGTCCTCCATGGCAGAGTGGCAAGAAAAAAGAAGTTGTAACAAACCCACAAGAAGCACGATGGAAACAGTCCGACATGTGAGAGAAGATGCTTTGATGGGACTAAAACTAGAACAAACAGCAATTCACCATTTTGTGTTAGTCTCCCAACTAAATACATGGAGGTTCAACGCTAACATGTGAAAATGTGGGAAACGTTAATGGTGCATCAATACGTCTGATAGTGATATCCAATCTTGCAGGCTATTATATATCTCATAATAGGAGTACATCATAGAGCCACTGCTGTGTTTCAACACCTACATGTCTTTATTGGCTATGTTTGTGTTTGTCTTTGTGTGGCAGTCGAGTAAATATAAATCAACCAAAATCACTGGGTCTAAACAGCTGACGGTGAATTAGCAGTTTAAGTTTTTGAATCAGTCGTATTCCTCCTTGCAGCCTTCCTCTGTGTCAGCCTACAGGGTGGTATGCACCTGTTCCACACAATTTTCTCCTTTTTTTTGCTTTAGATGGGGGGAGGTAAATACTCCAGCAGCCACTTGTGTGCTTCCTCAGGGGAAATGTACATAGATTATGTCCTCACTAATCCTTCTGCGACAAAAAGGCATTTTGCTTCAATACAGCAGTTGTGCAAAGGTTTCAGCAAATACACTCACTGTGACAAACACAGCTACACACACTCACATGCTCGTATTTCAAGTCCATATGTGCACAAGGACGTTGGTGCAATTAACCTTTTGCTGATTCAGTCCTATTGCTCTGTTTAGTTGAATAGAACTGGAGTGTTCCCCGGGCTGTACCCAAAACCTCTGATAGAGTGTATGTATATTAGAGTGAGAGTGATTTCTTAAAACTCAATGCTGAGTTTTCTGGAAGAGGCTAAGCTCTTAGCTACCTTATGAATCCCTCTTTCTTTATGTAGATTCTGTGTACGTTTGCATCCCCGATTTACCCTAAGTGCAGCATCGCTTCTAGCAGGTGAGTTTAGACTCTGCTCAGGGGTAGATCCTGGGTTCATCCTGCAGAGAGAGAGAGACTCTACTTCAGCTCAAGTCCAGCCTCTGGCGCTGGCACGCCGTCATCTGTCAAGAGCCGGCTTGCCTCGAGTCCTCTTTTTGTCATCAGCTTCGGCGGACCGAGCCGAGTATGTGCTAAAACGTTTTGGAACCCCTCCGAAAAATTGGCTCGAATCAGGAGAGTCTGCTTGCTTCGTGTTGTGCCCCGCATGTGTAAATTCACACAGTGTGTGATTACCTGTGCGACTCTTCGCCGAAGCCCAGTCTGAACTGGAGCTTGGCCACGGCTAACCGGTGAGCCATTTGTCTGAAGTACATTTTGTGGCCTTTCGTGCCAGCTGATTTAAACAAGTGCCCAGCTGTCGTGACTAAAACGGAGCACTTTACTTGTTGCGTTCGCTGGCCCGATTCCCTGCGGCTCGGCGGTGCCAGCGAGCCTTGATAGGAACAAAGAGTGCCAACTGTTGACCTCGACAGAGACAACAATTCAGACACATCCCATTTGTGTCAGTTGGGTCTGTAAAAGCTCTTCATGTACCTGTAAACTACACAACTACTTGTAGCAGGTGATGTGGTGGTATATGAACACTGACTCTCTGGCCTAGTCTCATTATTTGTCAATGTACTGAGAAGGAATATACAGTATTTAATAAATGCAGTGTACTGGAAGAGTATTGTAGTATTTAAACAATTTGTGGTTTAACAACAATTTTTGGTGTTTTTTTTTTTTTTTTTCGATTTTGCATGATTGACCAACAAAAAGTAATGCATATTGTTGACTTGAAAAAAAAAAAAAAATTAACAACAAAAAAATCTGGAAAGAGTGGTATGCATTTGTATGCAGCTTCCATTGTCTTCAGAAGACACCTGATTGTTAAATTGGGCCCACCTGTGTGTCATTTAACCTGAATCTGGAGTGTCCTTAGATCAGGGCTTCATGGGGCTGAAGACTCAAATCAAACTGGGACCAGTTTTCCCACTGCTTGCCTCTCGTCCAGGGGTGTGGGCGGCGTGATTATGTCACTGTTGGCATGGCACCTTTGCTGATTGTTCAATGTCTTCATCAAGTAGCTACACACCTCGCTTCAGTATACCAGAAGCTACAATGATTAAAGATAAGCTAGCTTATAAGTAATACATAGATATATTAGCAGTGGTATACTGTCTTTGTCACTGCTGACATAAAAGTGTGCATGACTGGTTGAGAATATTGGTGAATAATCATCATTAACCAAACTGCAGTCCTAAGAAGGGTCCAGTGGACCCCATGTTAGCTTTCTATCCTGTGCGTGGTCCCTGCAGGGTCACGCTGACCCTGCGTGCACTTTTACGAGGTGCGACTCTCGGACTTTAGTGTCCTGTCTAAATTAGCTCTCTGAGTTAAAATTTATAATTGAAATACTTCAAGACACTTCTTCTTGAAGTAGGTGGCAGCTTCAGGAGAACCGTGTTCACTTCATATTCAACCAACTTCACTTTACGTTTCCCTGTGTGCAAATCTCACGTGTGCACATGTACTGGATTTCGCTTGACTTGGCGTCTGTTGCAAATAACCTGCAATTGCCTTTGTAAATACGCAGCGACTGTTAAAATGTATTGTTGTGCACATGCATGTTGGCGTGCATATATGTGCACATGACTCTGCCATTGTTACGATCCCCGCCTCTCCTGCTGCCTTCTCATGCTACAGCATGGCTGTGCTAGTTTAGAGTCATGCAGCTTTCTGTTGTGCACTACGAACTCACACAGCTCTATTAATTAGCTGTTTGATGCTGTTAATTGGGCTCCCACTGCTGCACTAATTGATAACGCCATTGCCATTGACAACATGAAACACAAACAGAGACGAGTCTCTCGCAGACAGCCTATTCAAGCTCCGCAGAGTGAGAGTGGGCCGGGTAAAAACCTGGAGGAAGTGATGGATGGAGCATCGGCAACAAAAGGCCCGGAAAGAAGGGGGGGGAAAAAGAGAGACAAAGGGAAACGAGATTGGAAAGAGGATGGCGTGAGATGTCAGAGAGTGTTCATGTTTCACAATGCAATTTCCCAGATTTATTCTACATATTGATTCCTGTTTTGATATTCAGGTTCCGTGGCTAACTCTCACAAACAAACATCCGTCGGCTGAAAATGTAAATGCAATCTCATGTGTCAACACCTGGTAATAGCAATATCATCTTCCTGTTGCTCTGTGATCTGCATAGCGCCACACCCCTCACCTCTCTAATAACACTGTTCAGCTATTCATTGAAATGTCTGTTATCAAATATAGCATATGTTTTTACCTGTCACCAGCTGAGATCCTGTCACTTCCTGCCTCCGAGAAATCAAAAACAATATTATTTGAGGCACATTTTAATTCGCGTCGCAAAATGGGAATGGTTACAAGTGTCGTCAATTACTGTTTGACCTCTTTGGTGCGGCATAGAGTTGTAATTGTCTTTCTTTTTTTATTTACAAAGAAAGGCCCTGTTCTGTGAAAACGTTACTTTTACTTATGCCACAGTAACATTTCTGGTCAAACGACTTATTTTTGGTTTGTTTTTAACATCAGCTTATTGACAAAATAGATTGTTTTTCAGGACAAGTGTCTGGTGGCCTTTTGCAGAACATCTCAATCTGAATGGAATGAATACAAGTTGTATTTCAATTTCTATAAAAATTTTGTCTATCCACAGAAACACAAGGTCCAATTATTTTACTTGAATTTTACTTATTTGAATAGACATGCATCTTTAAAACTGTCACAGTTTCTAAGGCTATTTTATTATGCCCTATGTCTGTTAATTGAAGTACTGAGTCTTGTTTGGACCATCTGAACATGAAATATGAGAGACTTTGACCTCCAATCAAACAAAGTTCAGTCTGACTGACAACCTTTTCATAACCCTTATTTATCAAAGGCATATGCATAAATTCAACATAGTAGACTGCAAGTAGAATAGAAAAAATATAAATATTTATCCATCCATCCACTGTATGCTATCTCTTGTTAGGAAAAAGTTGGGGTACAACCTGAACAGGATGCCAGTCCACCACAGGGCAACGCAGAGACACACAGGACAAACAACCTTGTACATCAGAGCAACCACTTAACTGAACAATCGTTTTTATACTGCAGGAGGAACCTGGAGTGTCTGGGAAAAATTCATGCATGGAAAAGGATAGCAAATAAAGTGCATGGAGGAAAAAAGCTGGGCTGGGATTTGACCCCAGGACCTTCGCCATCTGTCAACAAAGTGAGTACAAAATGTAACCCACTTTGGGTTAGGGTTAATATGAAATGTGACGACTCTTTTTTTATGTACCTAATAAAAAATGGCTAGGCGTGGCCAAAGCTGCAACAGTTTCGAAAACTAGCACTCAATTAAAAAACGTTAATCAATTTTCAAATTTTGTGTGAAAAGTACTCAAAATGTACACAAACATGGTTGGTACAGAACATCTTTCCACATCCCAAATAGTTGGAAATGATCTCCGCCATTGAAAATACCTGCAAATCAGGGAGAAAACGGGCCTGAAATGAACCCAGTCAGGTGAGAACAGACGCATGGTCAAACAAAACATCATGAAAGATGGCGCCTTTATATCTGAAACAAAGTCAGGTGTGAAACAATTAAGGCTGCAGAAGTGTGAAAGAGTCAATGGGTCAAAAGACCAGCAACCACTTGAAGGGTGGGGGGAACATTCCTGCGAGTATAATCTGACACAGAGTCATGAAAAACCTCATTAAGGTGGGTTCAAATGGTTGGTATTAAAATATCCTGTGGTAAATGGATTATCTTGGTACCTAAAATTTGACGACAGGACCAAAACTGCTATAGTATTAAACGGCAGAAAGGCACATTGACCTGGACCAGTTCTTCCCTGACATCTATCACAGAGTGATTGTAACAGGCTATCAGAGCCATGAAGATCTCTCCCTCTGAAGTTGGTTTTTAAAAAGCTTATTACACCACTCACTAACCTGTACAAATAAAAAATGATCATGTTTTCCTTCTGATTTCACGACTTTCAGTAAGATGCAACCCGTTTGAGACCATGAACTTAGAAGGAAAAAGGTTATTCCGGGGCCGTAAATAAGCTTTTCGGGGATTTGCTACTTCACAATCAGTGAGTGTTTCGTTGCAACCGCTCCTCATGTCTGCTGGCAATGTTGCTTTGAGGTATTTTTACAGTGGCCTAAATTTTCAGACCCAGAAGCTATGATCACATTTCATGCACAACAAAATAGCCCCTTTTTTGAGTTGTAGACTCACAGTCTTCTTTCCCTTTTGTACTTGTTTTCTTTCCTGCTTCTGTACAAGTGTGAGTGTACTTGTGCACATATCCAAGCGCTTGCATCTAGCGGTGAGAAGAGCAGTACCTTTAATGGTAGCAGTAGTGGCAAATTACAGACCAAGGCACACTATTACAATTATCCACATCTTTCAGGACAGGTGGACACACACCTGTTACCCACCTTATAGTAGTCAGTGCAGCAAGGCTCCCGTCGGTGCACACACATATGTGCATGCACACGCATGCACGCAGTCTTTGAGTGAGCTTTTTCCAGCCATTTTCTGAAGAAAGTACTCTCACTCTTATGCTGGTATATGGCCTTCCTACTCTCTTGCTATTATATGTCTTTCCATTAGAGGCAATTACCACTCAGGCTACAGCGCTACGTCCAACATTCTCTCACAGTTCTATCACTTATGGTCAAAGAGCTGCCTTTCTCATGTCAAGTATGCATTGTACACAAAGGAAAAACAAGTTACATGATACTTCTGGCAGAAACGGATTATAGATGATCCTATTTTCTCATGATTTTTTCCCCCTTCTATCACATAGTACATGTTTTAACATTTTAATGAGGTTTTATCTTTAAAGATGTTCTAGCAGTTCCCTATTTAAATCAGGTCTAACTCATAACTCCTGAGAGACTCATAAACTAGCCGTGACCTGACAAAATGGCGTCTGAAAACATGAAAGACAACTTCCTGTATTTGGCCCAAGTGGCCAGTCGTGACCTGCTGCCGTACATCAAACGGAGCTCAATAGGAAATGTCCCTGTGGAGACAATAACAACCTCGGTGACTTTGATTTACCCAGAGACCCCATGGTACAAACACTGCACGCGAAGCTGTGTGCAGAGGCCAGACGGTGTCCGAAAACTGCCGGGACCGGATGGAGGCTTTTATTATGAACTTCAGTCACTGCCCAAACTTCCTGCCAGGTGATTGAATACGTTTTTCCTTTTGTGTGCTTCTCTGCACAGCCTATTTTTAGCGTTAGATTAAGCTTGTCAGGGTTTATAATTTTCTTTTTTTTTTAACTCCTTTTGTGAACACCAGTGCAATCCCTTTATATCAGTTTTCTTTCAATTATTCAAAGTATTACAAGCTTTTTGTTACGTGGCTGTCAGTGCAAGATAATTCCTGCAACCACCACCCAGCACTTCCCTTTCATGTGTAGGCAGAAGGACGTTTACAAAGGCTGGGTGAACAAAATAACATCGAGAAGAACAATGACGGGTCAGTGAGACTTATCTAACGTTAACGTTGAGAAAAGGATCTGTTGTCAACAATTCTCTTTCATGTTGAGTTTCATATTAACTTTTTGGATTTTCTACTTTAGGGTGGCAGCTCTCACATTTATTTATTTTTGTTTTACTAATGGAGTACTCTACTGTAGATTCTCATGATAACTGGAGTCACAGTTCAGTGCTGTACAAAAATAACTTTTTTTTCATCATTAAACGTGACAAAACATTCCTTATTTCAGCTCCATAAGGATGACCAAAATGACATTTTATTTGAAATATGCCAGAGAACCGAGAGTATTTTTTTTTTCTTTTCTAAAAGTTTCTATAAATTCCCTCAGTTTTTGGTAGCATTTTCTTTTCCACTGTAAGACTTGGGTCATAAATTGTGAAATTAATTTCTCTACTTCCGGTGGTTTGCAGTTTTGTCCTATTCCTCTTGACAGAACTAGAGTTACTGACTCTGGTTCAATGTGTTCATATAGCATTCTGTCCTCATGATGCCTTATATTTGGTTCACCCGTTTTCGTCACAGCAGAGCTTCCTCACAATAAATTACTACCAGTTAATGTTTTTTTTAATTAAACCTGTGAAGTAAGTAAAGTTTACTTGCAAGCTTCTCAATTTCCCTGCAAATGTAACATTGATCATTAAGACCAAACACTTTATAAACACATTATAAACATATAATGTCAAAATAAAATTGAATACATTATTAAAACCTTTGCTTAACCTTTAATTGAGACTACATTCTCAATTTCCACCTAATCCCATCTAGTAGATAAACATTTATTATTATTTTCTCCTAAATAGTGATGTAAACATGATGGTTTAGAACTCTAATTAACTCGTCCTAATGTACAGCTAATGTTTTCCTCTCCGTGTCGCGTTTTCCTCCTAAAAAAACCCCCAGAAGCAGAGCGTCTTCTGCAGTGCAGGGAACAGATTTGCATATCTGCCATGCCTCCCAACAGGCAGAGAAGTGCTATCCTGACAGGCCTAATGAACTAGCCATTTAAGTGGTCAAATTATACACTCATCCCTTTTCATCGTCTGATATTCCTGCTTTGTACAGGTGATGGAAAGGCAACTTTCCCCATTCACTCCCCTTTAGAAACACCAACCTCGCCTAATCCCTGCTTCCCTCTCATCCTCTCCCCCCCTCGTCTCTCCTGCGTCTCTTCCATGACATTGGTGAAAAGTGTGAGCATTCATTGAGTTGAGGATAGGGGGAGAGAGAGAGAGAGAATGAGGCAGAAGGGAAAAGGCAGTGCTCCGAGGCCCTTTGTGGAAAGAAATCATGTCGGAATACGGAGCGGGGGCAAGAGAGAGAGAGAGAGAGGGAGGCTGTCACAGACCTCAATGGCAGCATTATGTAAATGGCTGACATCCCCTGATGTAAAGCTGAATAGAGACACATTAATGTCTTGTGTATATTTAAAAAGCCTGGGCCCAACTCCTCAGGATTGCGAGCGGCAGATCCCGTAATCATGTTGACGAAGTAATGGCAGAGAATTAGTTGTCCATTAAAAGTGTATTATGCACCACGCTGGCACATGAAATTACTCTCAAATAGTGGAATGGCTGAGGGGGAGTGACGAGAGCGAGCAAGATAGAAGCGGAGGGGAGTGGGAGGAGGACGTTGATGGATGGCCCGTGCGTGTCTGCGTGCGTGTCTGCGTGCGTGCCCGCTGCGAGCGCGCTCGGGCGAGCCCGCGCGTATGAATGCTCCTGCTCCGACTCGAAGGAGGCAAGTGATTGACATCTTTAGACTTTGAGAAATCAAAGCAGTGTGAGAGTGTGTGGATGGGCGCACAGCGGGACCTGAAAGATTCTAATGAGGTTATAGAGGGCTGGGTGTCAAATACGCACGCATTAACATATGCACGGCGCGCTCGGCACAGAAATATAAGATGTGTGACAAGTTAAACGCGCCAGGGAAGAGCTCGAATACGGATAATGAGATAAAAGAAGGCTAATTAGGGAATAGATTAGGGTTCATTATTTACCTGCCCGGCTTTGTTGCTCTAGTGAACCAGAGCTGACATTAATGAAGCAGTAAGAAGATGCAGATTTTGGGGCATACAGAAGCTGGCATGACATACAGTAGGGTTGTGACGATACATCCAGCTCACAAGACGACACCACACACGATGGTGAGTTCCCCGGAATAACACCAGAAGAAATGTTACCACTACTCCTTATTGTGTTGAAAATTCTGCTCCAGGTTTGATATAATCTGGGTTTTTATGCTTGTCTAACTTGTCTAACACCCAAATGACATTGAGAATCGATATTTTTTGTGTCTTCACAAAGAGACTTGTTTTATATATATACAAATGTCACAAATCTGAAACTGTGTTAAATAAACCCCAAGTACTTATCAATTTCAAAACTATAGAGTATTGCAGGCCATGTTGGAGCTCTTTTACTGTGCCACAAGCCTCAGAAAATATCATCTGACTCCTCACAACATTTTCTGATCAAATTTAAAAGATCACAAGAAAGTTGAACTATTTGCAATAAAAATACAAAGTAAGAAAGAAAAAGAACAGGAAAGTGCACAATACTGTACATGTAAGTGAGATTGTATTGTTGTATTTTTTAAGGAAAAAAAGTTTCTAAATATTTAATCAAAGCTGCATATGTGTGTCCAAATCTGCAAATTAAAAGCTAAACAAAATATTAGTTCTGAATGGGAATATAGTTATGCAAAAAGATCATGTAGTACCTCTCATGTTGATTTTCATTTGTCTTGAGCAGTGGATCGATAAAAGCCATGCTTGTAGAATAATGAGCGATGAGCATAATTCTTTAACTCATTAACGCAACAGAGTAGCTCAAGAAATACCTCCTTTCTCACTTCAAGATAAAAGTCTCAAACGCAGATGAATGTCTCTAAGCTTAAAACACACTTCCATATTCGGGGAGCTTACACTTGCCTCACCAGATGAAGTCATGCAGAAAGAAAGAAAGTACCATGATAGCTCTTTGCGAGACAGACTTCACTTTGACAGGAAATGCCGAGGTGTTTTAATACCACGGAGATATTTGTCGCTACACCCTCTAAAGCTGAAGGGAAGATCCCCTCTGTACATGTACAGGTGGTGTCGTTTATCTCTGCTGTCATCTTTATGTCGCAGTCTTCAAAGTCAGCCGTCATCTCTGTCACGCTGCAGCGTCCTTTTTGTCAGGCCTCATGTGTGGTATCTGCAGACCGCGGTGCGAGGAACTCTACAAGTTGGAGTTTCTTCCAGCCCAGATTCCTCTGCATTTGTTGAACTTGTCAAACAACACGCATATCACTTTTCTATTAGCTCTTCCTTGTGGCTTTATTCAGAAGCTCATGTCACAGACACAGAGGTTTTAGCTTTTTAGACGCCAGCCAAATGCAGTGAAGTTAAAATAAACATCTAAGTGATGGTTTGGCGGCCCGCCTCCGTATCTCCTCCCATCTTTCTTTTCTCCTCCATTCTTCTCTCATGTCTGAGGCGATAGAAATGTAATTCAGATGTCAAAACGCCCCATCTCACCCTCTTCCCCCATCTCTCTGTCTTACTCTGTCCTTTTCTAGTCCGTCGTTCCCATTGTTCTCGTGGCTGCTCCTTTATCGAGCGAGACATCGCCGAGAGGGGGGAAGAAAAGGAAAAGATGACATGCTTTCTCAGCCCGTAGCGGCGCGTCCCCGGCTAGAGTGGCTTTTCATTTGAGCGATACAGGAGTGACAGCTTCCACTGTAGAGGGAACACCCCTGCGCCATAATGAGAGTGACTGGGCTGCCAAAGACGTGTCTGTCTGCCTGTCAGTCAAAGCTGTCCATCAGCTCCCTCTGACACAAACCTGTCTTTCTGTGTGCACTGCACCTCTGTCTGGCCTTTTGTCTGTCCTGCTCCTGGCCTAGGACAAGACGACTTCTCCTTTCATGCTGTTTGTAGATACAACTGACTGTATTGCAAATATTTCAGTCTTACTCTACTAGACAAATTTTGCATGTCCTCCGATGTAGAGCTGTCTTCCGCCTGCCTTATAAGGTTTCGTCTTACTGAACTACATTATATCTACTTTGTCATCCAGTATTACAATATCTACAGTGCCCAATCTAAAGTAGAACTAATTGATTTGTAACTCATTTGGATTTGTAAATTCCTTATCATGCAAGTATAACTAAGACTACAAGTCCAATGTAACAGTAACAAAAACTGGCCATCCTTTTGTGGATCTGGAGAAGACTTATGACCCTGTACATCAATAGATGCAGATGATGTGGTTCTGTTGGTGTCTTCAAGCCATGATCAGCTCTTCTAACTCTGAGGTCATGATTCTCAACTGGAAAAATTAGTTTTCCTCCATTCAGGTTGGTGGATTTTCTCTTCCTCAAAGGGAGAGTCTATTGTTCTCTACTGATTGGAGGACTGAGCTGGAGGTGGATGGATGGACTGGGGGGCGCATCTGCAGTAATGCCAGAGCTGAACTGGTTTATCATGGTAAAGAAAGAGCTTAACCAAAAATCAAAGCTCTTAACACTCCATCAGCAGTTGAAGTTAGCTTCTCCCGTCATGTGGCCAAACTCAGCCGAAGTTAAAGGTCTCCATTGTCTGGGAGGAGCTCAGAGTAGAGCCACTGCACCTCTACATAAGAGTTAGATCTGGAAGGATGCCCCTCATGGTGCATCCATGGTGCTCATAAAAACCCTTTGGAGGTTTTTATGAGCACATCCCAGTGGGAGAAGAACCCATGGCAAATCCACAATTTGCTGGAGGAACGTTATGACCTGGGAACGCCTTAGGATTGCTTGGAGAGAGTCTCTGGGTGGAGGATTTTCTGAGTTTCACTCTCTTACCTGTTATTCCTGATAGTCCGGTAGACACTATCATAGTTACATTTGTTACATTTTCATCTGGTGCAGTTCGACTTCACACTGCACTGTCAAACAAACTAAATCCTTTGAAAAAACCTGTCCTCCCCCCTCACCTGTGGTGGCGCTGCACCAAGAACCACTGAAGAAAAGGACACAAACTGAGAAATTTAGGTAGACCAGAGTTCACTTTTTTTTGTCCGCATCAGAGTTCAATTACCCAGTCACACCTCTCCAAACACACCAGACGTTCTAGGCAAACAAATTAGAGATTGATTAAAGTGGACTAAACAGAACTGGTGGTAATGTACCCTTAAGGTGAAGACACAAAATGTTATATTGCAAGAAAAAATATGTCAAAAAAAAAAATACATTTGTGAGGAGAGAAACAGTTTAAGAAGTGAAGAAAGCACCTCAATGTAAGATTGTGCAAACACTTCAGGAATAACTTCAAGCCAAAAAATATTAATGTACTGAGTATTTAAACAGTTTAATTATAAAATAACTATGAAAATAATAAAATGTACTTCTTGACTTATGTAGAATTTAGGCGAGAAGGAGTTGTTTGCTTTATCATTTGACCTGCTGATGCAGTGTATGTTATAAACAATACTACCACAAAAATTAAAAGACTTTTCACTTTTAAGGTAATAAAAATGCAAAGTTGGCTAACAGTAACCAACCACCATTCCTCTAGGGGAGGCCATAGGAGCACATAAGAGAAAAGAGAGATAACCTTATAGAAGTGAGGCCTCTCCTTACCTCCCTCTGGCTCTGCCTCCTCTAACATGAGAAATACATTCTGCTGCAGACAGGGCTCCTATGTCTCCTGGTATTTGTCAGTCCATCATCTATCCATGTGTACATGATTTCGTTTGAGAAAGAATTTACACACGCACAAAAAAAAAAAAAAAAAAAAATCAAATTTAGTTGCCCTGATCTCCGAAATATCGGTTTGCTGCAGTGAGCTACAGGAAAGACATGACCTCCACTGTCAGTGTCAGTGTTTTTGGGAGGCCAAGCAAAAGAGGATAGAGGTCAGAAGAAGAAGAAAAAGCGCTTTCTCCTCTTGGGCTGTTACGTGTCTTCTTTGACTTGCTCCGAGGAAGAACACAACAAAAAGAGGGGAACCCAAACTTTTTGTCTGCTCTTCCCTCCTTCCGTCTCCCACCGCCACCCGCTCTTGTCCGCTCGCTTACTTGTAGGTTCTTGTTAAATGGCCAACCAACGACATCCCGGGTGAAAAGACAGAAGGACCACAGTGTGTAGATGTTTGTCCAACAGAGAGGGACAAAGAAACAAGGAGTTAGGACCACCTGAGTGCCACCCCCATCTTCCCGTCTCTCCTTTTTACCCCCTTCCTCCCTGCCTTTTTGGCAGGAGGTCACCATTCAAGCCCAGTGCGGTGACAAAGATGTCCAGTATATAGAGTGGAGAAAAGAAGCCAGTGTCTCAGCGACGGCCTGGCTGCCTTGCTTTAGCCATGGTGCCTGTGTGAAAGGCGCAGACAACACAAAATTACTGGAGCAAAACGAGCTCAGAGTATCAGAGTACATTATATTTCCAAGGTTAAGGCAAATTGTTAAATAAGTAAATGTAAAAGAGAGAGCAAAGTCACAGGAAAAAAAATTGTCAGTAGCAACACAGTTCACCAAGTACATATTATCAAATGTCTTTGCCGTAGTTCTGTGTCTTTAATGCATAAAGTTAAGTTATCTGATGAGGCCAGTGTATCAATACTTGCATATAAAGTATCTAAGCCTCTCTAAAATGACTTCTTTTCTTTTCTTTCTTTTTTTAAATTTATTTACTTATAATAGATGAAAAATAGCTATTTGGCTAATTCTGGCACATTTACAGAAATGTTGATTTATGTGCATTTCTCCTCCCAAATAAGTTTCAAATGTATCCAAAGCCAGCCAGGTTTCTTGATTTAGGTTGTGAAGAACCTAGAAGCTACATTTACAGTACTTTAGGTTTTAAACAATTTATCCTCCATTGTTTTAACTACATACTTCATTCCACTATTGCCTCATGCCACTAAGTGTCACAAGGTTAAACATATTTGTAATTATTATGTTTCTACTCAATTTCTACTCAGAATTTTACTGTAATGTCTACCATAAAGGAAGTTAAGGGTACCAAACAAATTTTGACACAAGGTCTCTGGGGCCTCGCTTTTAATTTTAAGTAATTACAGATTTAATTAAAAGCAAAAATCAAACTTTTTTTTTTCCAAGTCGCTTCTCAGCAACATTTAAATCTTTACTGTAGTTAGCAGTTGTCAAACAAGCGACGTGAAAACAAATCCGATGCAAATCGAACCAGATCTGCTCATGCCCCTCGCCCCCCCACTCCCGGCTGACAGTCATTTTGCTCCTTTTTCCGTCTCTTGTTTCTGTTCTTTGGAGGTTTGTTTTCATTCTCGGTTTCTCAGAACAAGTCTGAGTCTGGCCACACGGAGCGTTACGCGTACACTGCAGAGAAAGAGAGGGGAGACAGAGAGGGAATGAAGGGCTTGTGTCCCATTAATCTGCCACATATGGTGGATCTGCAAATGACAGATCCCTAATGGTAAACATTGACGGATAGCGTTAGCTTGTTTCTATTGGTGAG
This sequence comes from Poecilia latipinna, assembly GCF_001443285.1. Classification (NCBI taxonomy): domain Eukaryota; kingdom Metazoa; phylum Chordata; class Actinopteri; order Cyprinodontiformes; family Poeciliidae; genus Poecilia; species Poecilia latipinna. Next base: position 193,270 of record NW_015112649.1, on the reverse strand, counting down.
CTGGATGGGTACACTTGTGATAAGTGCTCCATTGCCGAGGAGAGAGATGGTGTAAATGGGGCAGGAGAATACCACTAATAAAGCCCCCCACCCACCCACCTCTGCTCCTCAAGCTAGACCTTTTGTCCCACCTGCTATTCTGCTGCTGTGAAATTAGGTTGCCCCCCCCCCTTCCCCTCTCTCATTCCTCCTTTCTTTATCCATCTCTTTTTCTTTTGGGTGAGCGGCCATGTGAAGAGGTTCATTACTGCCGTGGCTAGATGCACTCAGGTATGGCTGGGTCTGTTCCCACTATAGACCCAGAGCTCTCTCTGTGTCTGGCCCCTCTGGCTCCCTGGAAAAGGGAAACATGGCACACAAAGGTCCTGTTAGCACTTCCTATGAAATCAGCAGTTTTCTCTTGAGGTACAACGCTCCAATTACCTAACACTTGGAGGATGCTGCTCCGCACACAACACAGTCTCTCTCCTCCCCCCTGTGCT
>NW_015112649.1:187331-189578 GCF_001443285.1 Poecilia latipinna | reverse complement strand
TGTGTGTGTGTGTGTGTGTGTGTGTGTGTGTGTGTGTGTCTTAGTGCTCACCATCTTGGGTATTCTTAAAGGCTAGGTGGCTAATTAGCAGTGAAGACACTCTCCTCCTCAAGGTCCTTGTCCTTTTCTGCTCCTCCTCTTCTTGCTTCAAACGAGTGCATTTTATTTACCATTCTTCCCCCCAACCATGATGAACTCAGCTTCCTCTTATGCTCTGCTTTCACGCCATACACTACACCAGTGGCCCTTCCAGGACGGAGATGGCCAAAGGGGACCTGAGAAGGGCCCTTTATGGATGGAGGATGCTATGTGGAGATCAGGGGGTGAATAGCTGCCCTCCACCAGGCTACAAGCTTGTTAGATGGCCTCCCAGAGCAAATATGAACTCAAGATATTAGAGACTTGAAGTAAATTTCATGAGGAAGCTGTGTGGTCATCATTGTACTGTATAAAAGTGTAGTAGTTCACCAGTGTACAGCATGTCTTCTTAACTTAGCACAACCCCATACATTGAGGCATTTTATTGGGATTTCATGTGTAAGATCATAACTGTGATTTTTATGAGGTGAATTATGAAAAGTGTGGCATGCGTTTACTATTCAACCCCGGAGTCGATACTTTCTAGAACCTTTCACTGCAGCTACAGCTTCTAATATGTGGGGCACAATGTCTCCACATACTTATATCCTTTTTTTTTGTTTGTTTGTTTGTTTTGCCGCATTCTAACTTTGGTGTTTAGATGTGGACTTTGTGCCATTCTAACACTTGAAAGTGCTTTGATAATAACAAATCCTTTGTAGCTCGGGCTGTTAAGAGATTCCCCCAGTATCTAACGTGGCAGCGTCTCCTTCATAAGCTGTCGACAGATTCTCCCACCTGAGGTGTGGATCTTTGCAGCTCCTCCACAGTTACCATTGGCCTCTAGGCTGCTGCTCTGGTTAATGCTGTCCTTGGCAGTTCAGGTTGTGCCACACTGCTATTATCATATTTTATAAGATAATGGGTAAAAACAATCATCCATGAGATGATCAAAGCTTAGAAATATTATTTTATAACCTAACTGTGATTTGAACTTCTTCAAAACTTTTTTTTTTCTGATTAGTCCAGTATGATTAATAATGGACTGATCTCTAATGATCTCTAATGATCTCTAACAAACCTCTGAGGCCTTTACAGAAAAGCTGCATTTAAACTGAAAGTACATAACAAAGAAAACCTTTTTAAACTAATTAATTTTAACTCCCTGTAAAAGTGACCAAATGCAGTAAACACCCACTCAGATTTATATTTAGAGAAAAAAGAGAAAATAAACCGTCTCTCATCTCATTTCCCTTCTATTTCCCTATTTTTTTTTTATATATTTTTTTTGCTGTTCTGCATTAGTTTGTCACATTAATTCCAAATAAAACACCTTGTAGTTTTAAAACATCAAAATACGAATAAACTCTGAGGCCACGAATTGTTGTAAGTCGCTGCATTTTTCACTGCTGTCCGATTTCTTAGTGGAAGCATTTAGCCAAACATAACCAGGAGGCCCTTACAGTGAGAACCTGGGTGGTCTTAAACATCACCATGAGAGTTAAGTGCAGTGAAAGCAAAGCATAAGTGAATTAGGAAGAGGGGATAAGAGTGTCTCCTCAGTACAATAAGACAGGTGTGGAGAGGAGGGGGTCTGCAGAAGCAGAGCAAGTGGCAGAAGAAAAGAGAACGAAAAGGACGGGCGCATATTTAGCAATTTAATACGCTAACTAATGAGATTTAACCAACTTTGTTTTATTAAGTTCTAATAACAGGCGCTAACTTACTTTTTGTTATTATTATTAACTTTCTTAAACTGTTTAATTTGCTTAAAGCCTCAGAAAAGTTTCTGCATACATTCTGTCAGCACCAACAAGCTGCGCTACTTCAGAATTAATTCAACCGTTTTCTATTTCTACGACTTCCTTTATTACGTTTGCACAGGGGGAAAACACTTTTCGAAAACTTAATATGCACATGTTTTTGAGCGAAATGCTTGTTCAAAATCACATTTTGAAATTAAAGTTGTTTTTCTTGTGACATTTTGATTTTTTTCCCTTATGATTAGTTATTGGCTCAGTAATAATGGTTCATACAGAAAGCAGAATTATTTATACTGAAAATTCTCCAATTCCAGCTTTGCTCACTAATCTTGATTTGTTTTTATTGCACACATAAATGTTTTATTTTTAAATAATGTGCTAAAATAAATTGACTTGTAAAATAAAA
>NW_015112649.1:169348-183613 GCF_001443285.1 Poecilia latipinna | reverse complement strand
TTATTATCATAATTTCCCTAAAAAACAATAAATGTTGCTTTATTGTAATGAATATACTTTTGGCCTTGGAACATTGGTGGCTCGCTAAATTGTCAGAGTCCTTTCACATGAAATCCTCATTTGTTTCTAAACAGACTCTGTCCTTTCTCTGAATTTATCATCAGTCATCACAGGCTTGATCTATAACCAGATTACTTAGAACTATGACACACATGGCTTCTCTCTGTCTCCCTCTCTCTCTCTCTCTCTCACACACACACACACACTCACTAAAATACAGGTATTATTACAAAAACATTACCAGTAATGGTGTTTGTGGAGACTTATCCCAACTCAGTTCCTGTCGTATCAGTAGATGGGATTAATGGATCCCTGAGTGCGATGCTTGAATTAAACTACACTCCCTCCATGCAGGGAGTGGGGATAAACACATCTGAGTATGGACCTTTGAACTTCCAACAATTCTGCCCATCTGCCACTCAGCTGCAGGAGCTTTAAGCCAAGAACGCTGGGATGCTTCACTCACCGTAATGATATCAGCAGCCCAGAGCTACAAACCGATGATCTTGTTCGGAGGTTGACCTTTGGCCAAAAACAGAGATGAAGAAAGTTAGCTGACCTGTGATCAGTCTTTGGGGAACACGCTGTTTCTAATGTTTCTAAGACATAACTGGGCATGTTGGTGGCTTTAACTTTTACTTACTGGTAATTGTTTTTTAGGGAACTGAAACTTGTAAAAAAATATAAACTTGCTGCAGCATGCCTCCTTTTTATTATGTGATTGAGCTACTAGATTCCTCCATAGAACATGTCTTATAACACATGCAGTTTATAGCTACAAGTTTAATATGGTCACTTGCAAAGGTTCTAACCTGTTGCATGCAATTTTTTTCACATATTGACCAAAACTTCATTGTAGCTTATTGCTATATTATGCGATAACAAACAAACACCATTACGAAGACCAGCGAACACATGGAAAAATTATAGATACAGTTGTAAGGAAGTCAAAATCTGGGCTAGATCATGATAACTGTGGAGGAGCTACAGAGACACAGCTCAGGTGGGAGAAACTGTTAACGGGACAAGTATTGGTTGTGTAGTCCGCAAATGCTTTTTCTGAAAGAATGGCAACATGGGGGCATAATAACCATGTCAAAGAAATTGCTATGGTTGGATTAGAGTTTAATTTCAGCTTTTGGCATTTTTGCAAAAACATGCGTGCGTGGTGAAGCATGAATGCCAAAAGCATCATATGCACAGTGAAAGATGGTGGTGGCAGCATTATGCTCTGCAGGTGATTGTCTCCAACAGGGACAGTGCAGCTGACCACAGTTGAGAACATGGATGGAGCAAAAATATTGAGCAATCCTTGAAGAAAATATTGAGTCTGAGAAGTAGAACACATAATGCATGCCACACTTTTAAGTTTTTTATTCGAGAGAAAAAAGTAATGTATAGTTTCTCATACACTTTCACACTATGCACTAATTTGCATTGGTCTGCCAGGTAAAATCTCAGTAAATTGATGTTTGTGATGTTAATTTCACAAAATGGGAGAGGTGGGGGAGTCCAGGCAACAGTCACTTTTACAAAGTACACTAGGATGCTGTCAAAGTACCAAATATCCAACAAGAAAATGGTGAAAGTTGTCAAGGATTGGGCAGGAAGTGCTTTCAAAATCAACTCCTTCACCATCTCGGACACCGCAGCGTTACAACTTTATATTTAAAAAAAAAAAAACAATTATAAAATCTTGGCACACTTTTTTTTTTCTTTTTGACTTCAAACTAGTTTATAAGTAAAAACTCTTACACTTGATTTTCATTTCTAACTTCATTCTTCTGCGTAACACTACAGAAAAAGGGGCTTCCATTTAATTTGAAAAGCTTTAAAAACATTTTAAGGTATCACCATGGGGAAATAATAATAGCAGCAATTCACGATATATATATATATATATATAGTAATAATTTAAACCGAGATTTGTTAACATATGTCATTGTTCTTTTTCTTTCGTTTTCTGCGCCATCTGTTTGCTGCTGGTAAGTATGAAGAAACGACCTGCAGCTCCAGAATAATAATAATAAAATATATATATTAAAAAAGCGATTAAGGGCGAGAGGATTATTTTGAATAAGGTCAGTGTTGATATGAATTAAAACAGCGTCTCCACTGGAGGCCTAGTCACTCAACCAGACAGTGCCGAGGAGGCTTATATCGGGAGAGGCGTTAAAATCCATTTTCTCATCACTCTCTCTCTCTCTCTCTCTCTCTCTCTCTCTCTCTCTCTCTCTCTCTCTTTCTCTTTCTCCTTCTCCTCGCTGCACGACCTGTTCTCCCTCCTCCTCTCCCTTCATCTCTTCCTCCTCCTCTTGTAGAAAAGACCGGGTCCTGAAAGACGCGCCGCATCATCGTGCCATTAAATATTTAAGCAAAACACTGAAACTATATGAAAGATTAAGGGTGCATAAAAATAATTAAGGATTATAGCAATGAAAAATGCATGCTCGGTGTAACCTAGGAGTTCATGATATGAACAATACAATATTAATGATCTGGAGTGAAGGACCGTGCAAGCAGTTCTGCAACCTCATTAGGAGGAATGCGGAGGGAAAAAAAAGGGAAAAAAAGCTGCGAGCTGCAGATAGCAGATACCCTGGCTGTTTACAGGTTCACAAAACAAACAGAGGTAATGTATCCGCGCAGTGTAATAACGGCTGCACATGCGCGAGTGCGTGGGTTTATAGATGATACCTTGCAAAAAAAAAAAAAAAAATCCACGAGAGTTAAAGAGCGCAGTGGACAATAGACGGACGCAGTTGTGCATATTTCTTTTTTTTTTCGCAGCATATAGAAAGAAAAAGAGGAAAATGTAGTAGATCTGTCACTACGCAAGCTTTTGTAAGGAAGGTCATTTCTAATGCAAGTCAAATAGCAGGGATATATTCAAGAGCGTAGAAATTAGAAAGCAGCAATACCTCAAATTACATTACCATGAACAGACTCCATTTCTTTCACCGAATTACAGCGGCGTGAACCGCCTCATATATCTTTTATGTGCGTGGACATTTTTTTAACGCACCCCTCCACCCGCCTTTCAGAGTAAGTGCGCTCATTTCTCGCGGGGGACATGGATATTTTACCAGTGTTTTAATTATGGGAGCCCGAGGAGCTTCGGGGGGCCCGGCGCGCTGATGAGGTTTCCCCACATCGTTGGTTTTCAACAATGACAGCTCTTTGACACATTTTCAGGTCATTCCGGGCTGAATGAAATCCAAATGAAACCCATCGCCTATTGGAATGAGGTATCAATAATTGGCGCTGCAGAGCCGAAGAAGGCCGCGACTTTTCAGAGAGTTTGGCTGATATGACCTCTGAAAAAAAAAAAAAAAAAAAAACACTGAGGGGTTAGGAGTCGTTCTAACAATGGGATCAAAGTCATCGAGGTCGCGGATTATGCAAACATTTAACATATGTTAGAGTGAAAGTTTCAAAGTGTCAGATGCTCAGTATGATGATGATACTCTGATCAAACCATTTTTTAATGTAGCCAATTACACGACAGGGTGACATTTTCCATGCATTTTATATATATATATATATATATATATATATATATATATATATATATATATATATATATATATATATATATATATATTGAGTTGAAATTATCCAGTTTACCAGGTAATATGCATTCAAAATTAAAATGTAGGTAATTTATAAAATTTGCTTACTTAACTAAATTAGTTCAGTTCCGATTTTTAACACCTGTTTTGGATAAATTGAATAAATTAAGTCAAATGAATTTATTTTGCCTTAATTTGACTTAAACAAAAATAAATATCTTGGTTCTTATTTATTAAAAATGGCTGTCTAATAAATTCTTATTAGGATCGTAGCATGTAGGCCTACTGTATTTAAATGCTGTCAGTCTAAAATTATCTTCATTGCATGTGACCTTGCATTTAATGGGCAAGGTCACATTAAATGCCAAACACACCCAATTAATAACAGATTTACAGATACAGTCATTAGTGCACAGGAACTTATGAATGTTGAAGATCCTCTCTATCACAACCAGACTCCACTGGGTCCCAGACGGCAGTAATGGATCAAAAAACTCATCCGGGTGCTTCCGCTGTGGAGCAGAAATTGTGAAAACAAGCACAAGAGAGCACAGAAGTTCATCAGCCACTTTACTCCAGATTAAATATATTTTATTAACAAATATGTTAGCTATTGTTCATACCTCTGTTAAGATGGCTTTTAAATAGTCATAAAATTAAGAAACTAAGTTTGCTAGCATGTTTGACCTTAGCAATAGCACCATTGCTAGCTAAATTTGGGTTGGATACAGTACTACAGTACTACTGTAGCTACTGCTAGCTACTGTTGTACTGCTAGCAGCTGACCTTAAGCTTTCTCCACAACCAGTCTCATGACAGTACTCACATTTATTGTATTGATAAATTAAATTATATTACAGCACAAATTCCCAAAATACATATTCCAGTTTCTGCTGGAAACGACATAGCCTGCGACAAATTAGAATAGCTAAGTGTTGACAGATGTCCCTTCAACACTAGTCTGGGTATTTTAAAAGCAGCTAAAGTTTTTGTTTGTTTTATAATTAGATCTGTCTGTACAGAGTGTGGGATTCTTATTAAAATGTTGTAGTACCCATACCGTGCCAACAGGAGGTGATCAAATTGACATTAACTATGTTAAGGTGAACAGCCAATGCTTGGCTAAAGCAGTGTTAGGCTAAAGCTTTTCTCAAACAGTTTCAGTTATTCATGCCTTCGTCTTGTGATTACAGCTTAGTGGATTCAAAAAGGGAATACGCTGGAAAAAATACGAGTTATGGTTTCTAGCGCAGAAAGTCAGAGCAGCCATGTAAAGACGATCTGTCTTTGATGGTTCTTAATAATCTCCCTATTTGTAGAGTTAAAATCTCACATTAGAAACTTTTTTTTGTAAAAGTCTGCATTTTCTACAAAGAACTTACATTTACATTCATCTTTAAATAATATTTATCGTTAAAATACGTGAAATATTAGCAACCATATTTACAAGCCACAGTTTAATTAAAATGTAAATAATTTCAGGGGATAATATTTATTACCATCCAAAATTCTTTTTTATAGTATACAAACCTCTCATTATAGGTTCATAGGCTTCAAAATGTATAAATATGATGAGGTCAAACATTTTGCGTTATTACCTTGTACAATAAACTGAACCTCCTCCCACAAATCCCTGAAACTAACTGAAAATATCCAGTTTTTTTTTTTTTTTTTTGTGTGTGTGCAAATGTTAGCATTATTCAAACAGCCTACATATTAAGAAACTGCTTAGTAATCTATTAAAACAAATGGCACATTAGGATTTATCCTTCTTGCAAACACACACTGAAGTGCCGCTGTCAGTCCCTTTCTCCCCACATTAGCGCGGGTGAGCACCCGCTGCCGATTATAGCCGCAGATTCTGCCGCTATTATGAATTCAAAAACATCCTCCCGTGATTGAAGGGAGCCATTACAATAAGTCACGGGCTGCTGCTGATAATGGCACAAGGCAAGCACGGCCATCAGCCGCGTTCTGACAGGATATTGAACGGAGGTGAAAAGTTAACAAAATTATCAAATAGACAACTCCCCACACCCCAACCCTTCACAAAGACAGACGTAAAATAATAACGCAGGGTCTCTATGGGCCAAATTCAAAACCTCTGTTTAGAACAAAACACACACTGATCATTCAGTGAGGTGTTGGCTCCATGTCGTAAAGTAGCTGCGGTGAGGGTCCGATCCCTCCACTGCGGACACAGAGGGGCAGCAGCTCCCTAATCATCTGAGCCCCTCAACTCCTTGGCATGTTTTTGTTGCCAGGTGAACTGCAGTCACACAGTAGCTCAGGTTTGGGGGTTGAAACGCAGCCACGGGGACAAACATTTGGTTTCAAGTGTTGCTTTTAATTGCTTGAACATGTTTTAGTCCACCGTGATTTAGATGTTTAACTCTGTCATTTGAAAACAAATTAGAGATGATTGATTTCTTCGGGCCACACCGGAGCAGCAACCCGCCCCTCTTACCTCCCCGCTCCATTCTACTTCTGTTTTAGCACGGGGGTGAAATCGGAAAGTCTATCTAAAGAATGCCTGTGCTCCCTGCTCTGTGTTGTTGTGGAGTATATTTATGCTAATGTGTTTGTGTGCAGTGTGTGTGCGTGCGCCTCGCCGAGTCGTTCCGCGGCGAGAAATGATAGTCGCATTAACCCTTCAACTCTTATTTCATGGCTGCCTCGTTAAGAAGCGCGCCGATTTAATTACCAGCGATGGAGGCTGGGGAAGGTACAAGGCCCTGTGTCGCCGCGTAATTGGAAGCATTTCTCTTTACACCCAACTTAACATTTTCCACCCATCTCTAATTGTTGAGTACAATTCACACTCATTAATATGGAGAATTATGTAATTTTCAAAGCAGGACTTGGGTGTGGATGTTGAACAAGAGAGCGATAATTCCTGCAGACTTGTAGCCGCATTCAGGGAGCCCACACTACGTGGCCTGTGCTGCTGCATATGCGCAAAGCTATAATTAAAGCACTTTTGAATGGCTGCTCTTGTGCTTACATTACATTAGCGACGGTGACTCCAAGTGGCCTTGCAACGTGGTCTTTTGTGGTATATTTTAGTCAGTTTAGTCATTTACAAATTAGCGCGGCGTACATGCAAGAGTAATGTGCACTGCATTTTAGGCTGTCAAATCACACAGAAACAAGCGAGATGCCATATGCTAAGCTACGTTTGCAAAGAGAAAAGATCAGTTGACTCTGAATGATCATAGTTAGACTGAATCAGATATAATTTGCAGCAGAGTTTGGTCTTTCCAACAAGTATTCCAGAGTTTGTCTTTATGTGATTTAATGGTCTTGGTTATCCATATTATTTGTTTTTCTTTATCATTATAGTGAGCTAGGTTTGTACTTACTTCAGTCCATTACAATACTTTGGAGGTACTAACTTCACATATTTGCCATTTTCGAACCCAAGGCTTTATGGGGCTCTGAGAAGAATTTGATTTGGGGCCTTTCAGCAAAGTCAGACTTTTACAGCTCAACTAATATTTATTTCAAATTAGCTATGTTTAGATGTTTTGCTTAACCAGTGGGTTTTCTTAAAATGGGCATTAGGGCACATTGCCAGGGCAACACCTTATCAAGGGGTGGCACAAATGTAAGTTTGTACGCCATGACTAAATAATTATTTGAGCCAAGGTTTCCAATTTATTATACATTAAAGTGGTAAATTGCTTTTTAAATTGCGTAATTTAAATTGGGAAACTAAAATACTTTGATAAAACTTAAAGACAATTACTTTAAACTGAACATACGTTTATTTAACTTTAATTCTATACGTGAAAATATGTAAAGATAAAACTAATATGAAGTTTCTGTTGTATTTACAGAAACCTGGTGTGTTTTCCATAAAAGAACTGCCACTGTGTATTATGCATTACACAAGCATTATGTACTGCAGCTGGGGTGAAACACAATGCTCCTTGGTACTTAGCAACCAAATGCCTGTTGCATGAATCTGACAGCATTTGAGTTTGAGTGTGTATTTCAAACTTACTTTAGTTCTTTTTAAAGTTCTGTTGCTCCAAAGTTAACACCAGTCGAGCGACTGACGTGTGGCTCTTACAAAAACTGTACAATATCACAATTTTGTTGTACATATTGACTTTACTTACTTACATATTGCAATGATTTCACAGTAACAATAAAAAGTATTTTGCCTGTGAATCAATTACTGCTACAGTCAGAGCCTCAACGTAACAAATACTGCTCTAAACATAAAATGTATCCATTGTCAGACAAAATGTGAACGATCTAAGTGAACTAAATGTTGGAAAATGTTTATACACCAACAGAAATCATGCTAACTGTTTTTCAGGGTTAGCAAACATCAACTTGATCCGTCCATCCATTATCTACACCCACTTATCCTTGCAGCCCTGCAGAGGGGCTGGTGCGAGGAGTGGTGTGCATCCTGAACAGGTCATCACTCCATCACTGTCATCAATTATCAATTAAGTTTGTATTTTTTAAAATATGTCTCCCCCCCCCCCACGATAATAACAAATGACGTGACAACAGTGATGCTGATAGGACCCCCTGCAGGCCTGGAGCCCCTGAACAGCTGCTGGTCCTGAGGCCGGCTGTAAGTTCAGCTCATAAATGAACTTCACTTACGTATTTGACTGGATGTAATCTCTGTTCCACTCATCTCCCTTAACGAGTTTCACTCTATTTGACTTTATCACGTCTATTTTGCTACCATTTCTATCCTACATCTTGGACATCTAGCTTCTCCAGTTTGCTCCCACACGTCTTCTTTCTCTCTCCTGTTTTAATCACCACTCAGTAACCCACGACGACCGTTTGAATGGCAATATTTAATTGGCCGTACTTCATTTGCTCTTTAAAAAAAAAAAAAAAACCTGGCTCGTGTCGACGGCAAACAACCGCGGCGGCCTCCGTCTGGATTGAGAAATCAGACACGGTGACAGTGGCAGCGAGGCGAGGGGCGACGCCTGTTGCAAATGAAGTCCTCAGCCACGAGACTCCATTAAACCGTCACAATGTGATACCAATCTGTAACTTTATTATTGCCGGGCCCATTCGCCCTCCCCCCCCCCTTCTTCTCTTTCTGCTCCATCAGTGCTAGCCGCCACCGCTGCCACACTCCTGCATTATCAGAAAACACAGTCATTAAAAAGCATTTGACCTTTTTGCGGCGAGTCTCGAGAAATTACCTTTTCCCCGTTTGGTTCCTCTCTCTCTCTTTCTCTCCGTGTCCTCCTCCCCAGCTTGCCGGACAAATAAATCACTTCGCGGCAAATTGTAATGCAACTCCTTCTTTCTTTTCTTTTTCTTTTTTTTTTTTTTTTTTTCTCTGAGCGGTGTTAGCTTGCCTCCGCCTCGACAGCGCCCGAGGAGATACAGCCGTAATTAAATGTTACATCTGCCAATTGTTTCATGGGGACAATGAGGGAGGGAGGGTGCGACTGGAGAGCAAGCGACAGAGAAGAGCAGGAGATGAGTGGAGGTGAGACAATGCTCCACGTTGGACGGTTTGAAGAGAAGATTGCAGAGGCCCGGGACATGTGAGGAGAGGAGATACTCGAGCAAAAATAGACAGATAGGAGAAAGAAAAAAAAAACACTATTCTTGGACTAACAATGAGCACGTCTGTGTCAGTGTTGCAGTCCATATTGATCTGATCTGATCTGTCTGAGTGTGTGAATGCCTGCTCATATCAGCGTGGGAGTGTGTGCGAACCAGACAGTTTGGTGTTTGAAGTGTACCAGCGCGTCCCGACGCTGTGAAACCCTCCGCCTCAGACATCTTGGCTTCCCACCGATACCCGAAGTCTCCGTGGAAACAACCAAAGTTTACACGCATTAGGCTTATATTTGCCGTCTTACGATGCATCGTTTGGGCCTTTGCCCCGGTCCTCCAAATGTATATCTGCACACATGCACAACATTAAATTACAAACACTTAGTGCCGTTCCTCATCTACAGAGCGAGGCTTTATTTACCCCTGGCGAAATGAAAACTGAGACGGGAGGTGCTCTGGTTGTTCATATCACCCTGTGAGCAATTAGCAAACTGCACAGGGGGTGGAGGTAAAACACACACACACACACACACCGTCTCACACAACACTGTCTCTTTAGTCGTTTGATTTCAGGCGACTGAGAGTGCATGTTTGTAGGAATATTTTTGTTAACGATTAGATCTATTCTATTCCACTGAGCAGTAAATTTGATTCTGAGGCCATAAAAGCTCATTTAGACACGAGTCAATGCTAGTTCAGCATGCGACCGTGGTTTAGATGCTAGCATTTCATTTACTTTTGGGGTCTAACCATTGACTTTTGCATTGCTAGCTTATATATCCTACAAAAACATTACAACTGGCACAGGCATGAAAGCTCAAACTGTGATGTTTAAATAATCATGTGGAACGAGGTTTCTTTAGTATTTGCTACAAATATTGGTTCACATGAGTCGTGTTGGACTTGCGTATTATTTCTAACGAAGGTGCATTGAGGTCTTGCTTTGTGTTTTATTACTGTGTGATTTGCAGACTTTTACAGAATCTACAAATTTGATCTCAAATGAATTTTAGACCAGAGTGCTCTAAGCCAAATGTCTAACACAAAGATTCATGTCTAAATGAGGTAGATTCATAGCTTTAATGTGAAAAATAATTCTATTCTATTCTATTCTATTTTATTCTATTCTAATAAACTTTTCCCTTTTCATTCATTTAGCTGTTGATTGATTTATTTAACAGACTCATGGTCCACACAGACATTAAAAAACCAAGATGCATTACACAACAACAATAAAAATTTATTGTCATTTAGAGTATTTTTAAGTGCCCAAGTTTAATTAAAATTACTGTAATAGCAAATCTTTTACATTCACTTTTTGCCTTCTGTTGCCTGAAGCCAAGTTTGACTGAAATAACTGTAAACATTGATTGTGGATAAATACATGATGGTGCTGAAGCATACTTTTACTGCAGGTGTTACTGTAAAGATTACCTCTTCTGTATCCTTCTGTTATTTTGTAAGCAAATTAGATTTCTCCTTATACTTTGTTGGTCCTGTTACATCACTCTAAGCCGTGCCACCATTCCTGAATCGACCAGAGTAGGCGAAACGGATAAATCTCGGGCTGTTTTTTTGTGGAATAAACCCACTCCTATACGCCCCGGGGCAGAAAAGCATTTCCATAACACCGATAAATTGGATTTAACGGCAAATCACCGCCAACAATGGTTGAGAGCTATAAATGCTGCTGTCTCTCCCACCCTACAGCAAGGACCTACAAAGGCCACCGTGTGTGTTTAGGCGTAAGCACGTCGCCTTGTTGGTTAAGTGGTCTTGTCTCGGTTAAGGTATGAAATCGTCCTGACTGTAAGCACCTTCCCCTTCCGGCCGTGACTTGTTATCCATTTAGCTGAGGAGAATCTGTGCTGTCAGGGGATACGGGGGTCCTTGTTCCTGCCGACACATGAATGCCGGCGCAGGCCGAACCCAAACAAGCGCCGCTGGGCAGATCCACACCGACCTGTTCTGCACCTGTGGATCAAGTGCCACTTTTTTTTTTTTTAATTCAGCTTTAGCCAAAAATATTTCAAAGCTTTCAAACAGTAGCTGTGAATTTGTAAACCGGCGTCGGCAATTATTGAGTAATTTCTACGTCTACTTTCCATCTTTATACCAGTTAAGAAAATGAATCTCCCTGAACTTTTGAAGTTTGAGGCATTCGCTTGAACAAAATCTGCCAAATTGCAGCTAAACGAGGGTCGCTGCGTGGTTTAAACGGGATAGATCTCATTAAAAAAAAAACAAACAAAAAAACCTAGAGCTCAGACGATGAGTTGTTTTTTTTGTTTTTTTTCCAAGCAGAAGCAAACAGAGAAATCAGCTAAGCACACACGAACACACGCACACACCCAAATACACACACCTCCCACCGACGGTGATAACAAACAGTGATTAGCATGTGAAAAACAACACAGACGGGGTGTAAGCAAGCAGATGCCTGTTTCTCTGTTAGCCATGTTGATTAGCCTACTGTCTTAATATCTTTGTTTTGGTGGATTTGTGTCTGCAGTGCCACTTCCTCCTCTAAACCCCCTCGCCCCCCCAAACCCCTCCGCTCACCCGCCATCCCCCGAATCCGACACACCCGAGGCCACCCTGTAAAACACAAACTCCTTTCTAAAGCCGATTCCTGCCTCTTTCACCAGCAAAACAAATACACAATCAAACAACGCTAAGCTAATTCCCTCCCTTGCTGAAGCTTATTCACAGACACACTCCCTCACACACACACACACACGCATACACCTCGTCTGATTTCCTGGGGCCGTGGTACTGGCAGGGAGTGTGTTGTAGCACCAATAGAGCTCTGTGTTTGGGGTAATTGCTCTCTCTGTGTTAGTATGGAAATCTGCGAATGTGTGACAGGGCCAGATAGCTTCCTCCAATGTTGTTCTGATCCTGCCTCTAGGCCTGCAGCCAAACTATTTTATCTCTTAATGCATTAGAGTGATCTTCCAATTAGCCCACGCTCATAATACTCCCCCCACCATTCCTGGTGGCCGCCTGGTTTGGGCTGCGGGGAAGACGGGAAGGGAAGCGGCGAGCATGTAAGCGTGAGCGGGTTAGCTCGAGTAAACGCGGGGGTGAGGAGGGGGGCTGGGGAGGTTTGGGGTGGATGGTGGTGGTCGGGCGGGGTTTGGCAACCAGGAAAAGTGAAGTGAAGAGGATGCGGTGTATGTGAGGGGCGGGCGGTGGGTGGTGGGTGCTGGTGTGGTGATAGTTCTGCTTGAGAGGTGAAATGAGGTGCTTATTGTGCACGTTGTGGGGGTTGCACCGTTAGTCCAGGGCTCCTGTTGTAAAGTTTGCTGATAAGGGGAACCCGGCCCTTGAGCATCCATTCTCCTCGGTGTATTAGCGGCGCCTTATCAGAGGCCCAGATAAAAAACCGGCTTGCCATTTGCCTTCGGTGGAATTAAGCCCTCCTCCGCCTCTTCCTCCTCCGCCTCTTCCTCCTCGTCTGCCTTGGCTAACCGGGCGGGCTGCGATTAACCTCGACACTGTCCAATATCCTCTGCAGACTCCCGCCTGCAGATTAGCCGCTATTAGTTATGACCAACTAAATTAACCACCGCCGCTTCCCCCTCTACCCCCAAGAGAGAGACGAGGAAGGGATGGAGTGGGAAGACGGAGGAGGAAGCGGGGATGGAGGGAGATTGAACGTGGAGACGCAGGCAGAGGGAGGCTGATGGGAAGTGGGGTACGAAGTGAATGATGGAGATGGAGAGAGGCCAAGTGCTCTGAGGGCCGTTTCCGCTCGCTCTGAAGTGCCTCATTTTGCATCGCACACTGCAGGGCAACGCATGTTTCGAGTCATGTTCTCGATTGGTACAGTGATCTCACCGTGCTGAGAGGAAATATGAGCACAACTCAAGCCCCCTTTCAGTCTGGGACGGATTTTGGAGTGGCAGTAGCCTGCGGCAGCGAGCTTTTGGGATGGTCAAAAAAAAAAATTTTTTTTTTTTTTTTTTTTTTTTTTTACTACGCAAGTAATGAAATGCTTTTCTTTTTGCAACTATTTAAAAATGACAGTATCAGACACCGATCACATTACATCACTTCCATGCCCCACACATCATCTATTTTGTGGTGAATTTCAGTGACTTTACTACAACAGTCCTGTCTACTATGTCACCTTTTGTTTTTGTTTTTTTCTACAGATTAAATATATTTTTTGAAACAACATTAAAAAACATTTTCAAAGAATAATTACTTAAAATTATTTGAGAAACTTTTTTCACGCAGGCCTGAATATCTTTAAGTCGACGTATTCCTTACTATCAGTCTACTGGAACTTTAAAATATATTATTATTTCGTCTTATTTACAAAAACATGCACATTTAATGTGAATCTATATGCACAGGCCTCTGGCTGGAGCTTTCATTATCTCCGCAGGTATTTCACACATGCTGCGTCATTATTCTCATAATGTGATTTCTTTCACTTTAAATTATGGAAACTGTAACCACTGAGCCGGTGGACTGAGCCCAAACTTTCCCTTTATGTAAAGCATCTCATATGCAGCAGTCTCGCTCGAGCATTGAGTGAAAACGCAGTTTTCTAAAAAAAAAAAAACGGTTTATGGTCTGTGTCTTTCAATTTAGCACATTCAACACTTTCAATGAAAACATCACTGGAATGCAATCTTATTTCTAATACAAATAGCATTTTAAGCTGTTTTGGGAAGGTCTTAATAAAGCATGTGCTGTGTGAAATGAATATTTGAATTAAAAAAAGAATTCAACCTAAACAATTCATTCTAAAAATACACTTTATGATTTGCGTGAAGGGGAGATGAACACGGCATCCATTAGGAAAATAAACGTACACATAATGAACACACACTCACACACATACACACTCACTGTTGGAGTCGCTAAACTAGTTTAAAGCCACTTTATACATCAGTGAATGAATATTCTAACACCATATGAAATGGATAATGTATAGACACAAGCAACCGTAAGGGAATAAGAAAGGTTCTCAGTATTTTTAAAGGTAACTTTAATAATTAGAAACATATTCAATTCAACCCAATATGGATTTAAAAAAAAAAATCTTTCCACGTTTTTTTTT
>NW_015112649.1:137423-166221 GCF_001443285.1 Poecilia latipinna | reverse complement strand
ATAAAAAAAAAGTTAATCTCACACTTTTTTTTTTTTTTTTTTTTTTTTACCGGTGAAGTTAACTGTACGGGCAATTCTTTTCATTTAGATTTTTAATATGCAAAAATAACTTTTCCCAGCTTTTTTGACAGTTAATCATAAAATAAGAAAACATCAAATTATTGTATTTGCTTGTAATACATTTTTGACAGAGCAAAATCCAAATCAAAAAAGAAAAATAGTTTAATCTTATGCCCTTGTGGCACCAGAAGCGGAGCCATGGCGGCCGTAACGCAGCCTTTCTCGTGTAGCGTTTGGAACGCAGCGGTGAAACTGCATGCTGACAGCGTGTCTTTCCCAAACGCGTCCTCCTTCCTCCGTCTGCCGACTCCTGGGTGACAGTTTTGTACTTAACTGTCACCCAGGAGCCTCTGGTGTTGGGATGATGCCATTGAAAACGCTCCTTGTAATTTTAATAGGGAGCTCGTGGACTTCAAAGGACTCGGGAACATGTCATGGTTGTTGCCCTTTACTGTGTTTAAAAAAAAAACAACTGGAGTGCAAAGCTGGCAGCGCAGCCCCTCTCCTCCTCCTTCCCTCCACCAGCTCTGTCCTCCCACCACCTTCGACCACAATGGAGGAACCTGTTTATCTCAGTGTAAAATTAAGAGTGTGAAATTAGAACACGCCGAATTAACTAAGAAACCATGCTTTTGTCACAAAAGGGGCGAAAATGCCTCAGGAGACACAGGAGGGAGAGGGAGAGCGGAGGCAGGAACAAAAGGATGAAACGGTATTTCTAAATCATGACAGTCTCACTTATAATCACACTTCCCTGAGGTGGGGTGTACTCACTTATCATCAGGACGGGGCCTAAAACCTGACAGAACACAAACTTTTATGTAGAGACCAAATTACAGTCTCTGCGTGTACAAATAGATTTTTTTTAGGGTCAAGTGTGGTTCTAAGCTAAATCTTATCATGTCTGGGTCAAATTGCACTGCATCGGTTTGGGTTTGGCCCCGAGTTGTGATAACGAAAGATCCAAGAAAGGAGGGAGTCGTGTCAGTGGAGGATCACACTTTAACAACTTGATTTATTTTTAATAAGCACAGTTTAAAAACAACACAATAGTAACTAAACCAAAAGAAAAAGAAAAAAAAAACTTGAAGAAGAAAGGAAATGCATGAGCAATCAATTCAAATGTGAAAGAGCAAAATTGATGATGGAGAAATACAGCCATGACATCAAAAGATTGGGGCAATAAAGAATGTCATTTTCAACGACAATCTGTTTGTGAGGAACATGCACCCCAGAAATGCACTGCATCAGCATAATGCTGCCACCACCATGTTTTACAAAGAGCATGTTCCATTCATGCGCTGTAATATTTTGACACGGCGAGAGGCAAATGGGACTTCAGGTGGCTTCCCTTCAACAACCTATTACTTCTCGACATTCCTCCACGACTTTACTTAAGGGTTTCAGAGTAAAGGGGGCCTAACTTGTACATATATGGACATCAAACCTTTCAGTTTCGTATTTGTGAAACTACTGTCACTGTTTTGTGCTGGCATGTAATGTAAAGCCCAAATACAAACCTAGTGGGACAAATTGCAGAAAAAAAAAATATATTTTTATCAAAGTACAACAGAATGAACGTGTGTCTTTGCGCGCAATGCACACCGACGCTCTGCTTTCACGTTGCTCTTCCCTGCTTGAAAATCGA
The DNA here is from genome assembly GCF_001443285.1 of Poecilia latipinna. NCBI lineage: Eukaryota > Metazoa > Chordata > Actinopteri > Cyprinodontiformes > Poeciliidae > Poecilia > Poecilia latipinna. The sequence continues at coordinate 164,513 of NW_015112649.1, read as the reverse complement.
CTCGGGACAAACGCGCGGGATCCTGAAGCTAAATGACAACACGCCAACACCGGCTCTTCTGCTTGTTCACTCTCCAACTGCCTTGGCCCACAAACAGGCCTCTGGCACTGCGAGTCAGCCAGCCAGACCACCCCGGCCGCTCGCCGCCGCCCCATCGCCTCTTCTCCTGCAGCCGGCGTTAACCAGCCAGACTCAGTGTGGCTTTACTTACTCCCATAATGACTCCTCGCTCTGCTCCGCTTCCACCTTAAGAGAATGAGTGATCAACACACCGGTAGCCATTTGCGAACTGTCAGTCAAACCCAGGAGCCTGCCATGCTATCAGTCCTCTAACCGTCACCAAGCCCTCGTCGCGTTCCTTGCCTTCCTCTAATACCAATTTAAATTGTTCAATGTTCCTTTTCTCCCGCTGCCATTATTCAAAAAGATCATAATAGTTTTCCCTGTGCCCAAAGCACAAAAAATCAATTATTTCCCCACAAAGACTTGAAAGTACTTAGCGCGGGCCTGCGAGGGGAAAAGCTGTGGGTTATATCAAATTGAAACTGCACTCATTACACAGGCACACAATTAGTTACCTCTGGTCTGCCTGTCGCTCTTTAATTTCCGAAACGGCATATCTGTATTATAACAGAAACAAGCATGCAAATGCTATTGTTGGGGATTTAGAGAAATCAATAGGACGGCTGGCGAGAGGCGTTTGGTGGCGCTGTCACTCAAAATCTGCTGCCGGCGACTGATAAAGGTCTGAATTCAAATTAGCGCCAAAGCCGGCCACTGACATCAGAAGTGACATCCGAAATAAAAGGCACGGCTTCATGATATATGTAATTATTCTCCCCGCATTTGTGCCGGGGTTTTTTTTTTTCTTCGCTCTCCCTCCTCTTTTCTGCCATCCCTCATTCTCTCTTTCTGCTCATTGTGTGTACTTGTGTAACTGTGTTTTGCATAAAGGGATTAGGAGTGCCTTAATGAGAAACTGTAATTGTTTTTTTCAGCCTCACTCCATGGATACGTTCACGTGCATATATCTCCGCGCATATACGTCAGCTAGAGACGAGCTGGAAGTACGTTGGGAACGAATGTGGCCTTTTCTTTTTCTCACTTTCCTTTTTTTTTTTTTTTTTTTTTTAAAAAAAAAGGCAAATAAATATAGGATTGAAATAACATGCTTCTTTTCTTCCATATCAGAGACTTATTGTTCTGAGGGCAAAGAAAAGAAGAACCTGGGAGAAAGCCACATTACGAAACACACTTCCTACAGTAATGAGCCAAGGAGTGATACCGAACAATGGAAACAAACTCAGCCCCGGCTTTTGGGTTTTGCCAAATACCTAATTATGGCTTTCGCTTAATTTTGAAGTTTAACCAAACTTTTTCTTTATTCTGTTTCTTACATTTCTTGAAGTAATTTCATTGTGATCCTTTTCCATCTGTCGTATTTTATTTTTTTTTTTTTTTTTTGCATTTCTGGTTTATTCTAGTCTGGATCGTTGACGTGAAGGAGTGGTCCGCTGTTTATGAGGCTTTATATTCATCACCTGCTGCAGAATATGTCATCTCGTGAAACCCTGGTTGAGTAACAGGGGGATCTGACAAACGCTGTATGAAGGAGGGTGATTACAGAATGAGAACCAGGTGTGTAGCTGGAATAGCGCTATCACAAAAACTAAAGATATTCCATTCTCTTCAAGGCACAATTAAAAGTTTTTAGTTTAAGTTGCTTTACAATTTAATTTTACATTTGTGTCCATTATAGTTGCAGGAGATTCAGCTGACTAAAATTTTGGACGATTATGTCACAAAAGATGACCGCAGGTTACTAAAATGCAACTACAACTGAGTTACATGTCAGTCGTGCGACTTTGACAGGTCTACATTTCAAACGCGCTGCCAAAATGAACACTATGAGCAACACAAAGCGATGAGTTTCATGGCGCTGTGTTTGTTTTGTTTAGCACCACGCTGACAGATTCCAGTGTGGACTCTGAAACACCTTCGTCATGTTTGACAGACTTTATCCCGGAGGATTAGGTTGCCCCCGGCAACTTTCCAGTTGTTTAATCTGGTAAATCTCCTGTATTAATAAGCAGTTTAACAGGTGTCATTAATAAAGTGGCTCATGTTGGAAAAGGGACGTTTGTCTTTATGTAAACAATCTGAACTGTGAGTTCTTGCACAACTTGTGTTTACCATGACACTGGGTTTTAAAAACAAGATTTTTTGGAAGTTGTCAACATTTTTTTTTTTCAACTGCATTGGGACTATTTTGAACCACTGAATCCAAAAATGACATTCATTTTTTCTCAAGCAGGTTTTTATTCTAATTTGGTTTAGAGAAATCCGATCCTCTGACTAAATCGATGACATTTTTGTGACATTATCAGTTCATTTCTGTTAATATTTCTCATCAAAAAAAGACTTTAGGTGGAAAAAATGTCTTCCATCGGAGTGTATTAATTAAGACTTGGATTTCTGTAAATAATAAACACTGATAAGGGTAAGTACATGTAAATACATCACGTCTTCGTTGTGTAAAATTCTCCGTCTCTTTTCTGTCCTGATTGAGTCTCTCCTCCTGATCATCACTCTTTGATCTCAGATTATCAGGAAACAGATCCAGATGTGAGAACAAGTGATGCACTCTGATGCTCATGCTGCACCCAGAAAGTTGACCTGATTGAGCAAAACCGATGAGATTTTTGGATTCAGCGTATCAAAAGTACCCTAAGACAGGTACACTGGCTGTTGACCAGTGTAATCTAAGGAGCCAAACTCTACTGCACAAATAATAATAATCCAAGAGGTAAACAAGAAGGAATGAACTAAGCCCAGATCTAAGTAAATGATCAAGAAATTTTCAAAATCGGAAACACAGATTAAACTCCAAGTCCAAACATATCATGGCATTTTGATTTTAAAGCAAGATCCTTCCAGGAAGTTTAAGTGTTTATGTTGTACAACTTATGGGGTGAGATCAGGGTGTTGGGTGGGAGAGTCGTCTGTGACCCGTTGGGCAGGAAATATCATGTCTGTAGCTTTTAACCTGGCTCTGCAGCGTTCCTGTCATCCACCTCCTGCCTCCCCAGCCGCCCCTCCCCTCTTCTCATATTGGGATGCTCACTTTAGAAGAGCAGAGCCATCGGCCTTGTTTCTGCCTTGTCCCAAAACAAAGCCTTCTGCTCTGGGTTGGGCCCAAATGAAGTGGGGCAGAGTATGCAGGGAAAGGTGGGGTGGGGGGGAGAGAATGTGCCCTTTGTTTCCCCCCCCCCCTCACCTCCCACCCTCTCTCCCCTTTGCTCTCTGTCTCCCCATATCCTGCCTCCCACCCCTGCTAGTTCTCCAACACTGAAGGGAGAGGGTTGGGATTGAGGGGGTTTGGCTGCTTCATTCAGCATCGGTTAAACGTTTTCTCAGCAGCACAATGTCGGGGCGGAGTAGGCAGGTGCAAGCCAATGAGAGCCGGCAAGGGAGGGAAAAGAGAGACGGAGAGGAAGAGAACAACAGGTTGACCTAGAACGGACTATAATAATGTAGCACCATTAACCCCCAGAGACCCCCACACTCTCTGCCTTTCTCGCTCTCTCACCGTTTCCTGCTCCTGCCTGTCGCTCACCAGCCCAGTGTACACAAGCTAGCTGCCCTGGCACTTGTGATACCACCTAGAGATAAACACAAACAGGCCAGGACATACAGGCAGGACACACACGGTCACACCTCAGAGCCACAGCCTCACTCATTTTCACATAGATGGCTAGTCAAGTGCAAGTAAAACACACATTCACACACGCGCGCTCACACCAACAACAGAGCGACCCTATAATACGTTAAATCGCACATGCTAAGATAAGCACTCATGTCATAATACGGCAACACACACACACGCATACACACGCAGGCTTTCACTAGACCCAACCAAGTGTGTGATGATCAGTGGGAAGGCTTCAAAACGAGGTGGGGGGGGGAGAGTGTGTGTGTCTGGCAGCCAAAGTATGTTTTCCTTCTTCCATGATGGAGCAGGACTAACTCCTCAAAGACCTGGTGGAGTTTGTTTGTATAGTCTGTGTGTTTCCATGTGTGCGAACGGGAATGTGTTCGGTTTAGCTTTTCTGCTCGATGGATTCAGTCCTGAACACCTTGAAGAAATGTCGCTCCATGACCTTGAGAAAACGGATGCAAAAGAAAATAGTTTGATTTTGCCATTTGTGCTTCTACCTTGATGATAGGATGTCTTCTTCAGAGGAAAATAAAGAAATGATTTTAGCAACACTTTATTTGAAGGGGTGTGTGTGTGAGACTGACATGTAATAAACATAACACCTGTCATGAACCTGAAGGAGTCTTTATGGATGTTTATGACTGCTGCCATGAAGTGTCATTTGGTAAATAATGACACTTTTAATGCAGGTTTTATTGCAGCTTTGCATTAAAATGTCATTTTTTGACAAAAAAAAATGCAAAGTTGGCACTTTTTATGCACCTTTGATGCAAGTTTTAATGCAACTTTGCATTAAAACAAACAGTAAGATGGGAGAGAGACATACATGCACAGTACGCATCATCTGATGACTGGCAGAGTGCATGAACTGATAGATTGGACTTTGTTCTTGCTATTTATCTGGCCAATAAAGTTTTTATGCTGCATTCAGATTTTCTGGAAAACTACTCAGCGACGCCAGACGGTGACAATTTATTTGTCGCCATTTTGTGGTTTCGAACACTAAAGGAACATGAATATAAATAACTAGGTGTTATGCAGTGATAAAATACAAACAGTCAGAAAGGCTCAGTTCATAGTTTATACCAGCAGCCTTCACCATTCTTCAACAGGAGCTGGAGAGAGCCACGGCTGATGTAAGAAACTCTGTTAGCAGGGCATTGACGATGACTGCGCTCAACAAGGTTGTTCTTTATGAAAGAATAAGAAAAAGAAGGCAATTTGTTGGCACAGGTTGCATAGGGGACACAGCAAATGTGTAGAAGACGGAGCTCAGGCCAGAAAATCAGATTTCTTGGCCTACATGCAAAACGCTCTGCACAAAACCACGCCATATCTTCCCGGCAGTGAAACATGGTGATGTTGGCGTCATGCTGTGGGTGACTTTTCATCAGCAGGAACAGGAATGTTGACTAGAGCAGATGGGAGGATAAGTGGAGCTCAATACTGGTGAATGGTGAAGGAAAATGCAAAGACTTGAGAGTGGAGTGAAGGTTTGCCTTTCTGCAGGATAACCAGTCCAAACCAGATTTACAATAGAACCTGTTAGATTGTATTTGAGCTCTCTTAATTTTGCCGTCACATTCGACAACATGGACTGTAAGCTCCTGAAAACCATGACCTCATTACTGGTCTGTAGGTTTTCCTTCCCTGGATTCCCTCCTGGAGGTTTCTGACTGCGGCAGAGCCTGAACATCTGAACAGGAGCTGCAGCCGTGGCAACGTTATAACCTAAACTCTCCAGGTGTCTCATTTCCCTTCCTGTTATGGCTGACAACATCTTCCTGCATGTACATTTATTTGGCCAAAATGATCCCTTGATGTTACTCTGTACTGCATGTCTCACTATTGTCTGGTGCTTTTAGTAATGTGTTTTTCATGTCACTTGCTCCTAATGCAGGAGTTAATTAGTGCGTGAAAAGTAATCTCTTATCCTAAATTCATAATCTATGTTTGTGTTTCATAAATCATTCTGTAAAATCCAAATGATGAATCTCTAAGGGCACTATTATTAATGAAACATTTCCATGATTTAAACAAGATACTAATACATTATAATGACCCCAGAGGTCGCTGAAAAACGTCAACGTGATCGGCTTTTCGTGAGCGTTGAGCACACACTGAGTCTCAAAGGATTCTTTGTGAGTACAGTGTTTTGTCTTTCATTTTTAGGTGGGTCACTACTTACCTAGAAGTTAGGCAATAACAAACTTTTACTGCCAAAAGTGATGGTTTTGTATCAGGAGAAGATTTTAACAGTGATAAGGTTAAATCTGTCATATGTGAATCAGTTTGATTGACGGCTCTTTTTCAGAGTTGCATATGGATACTTTGACAAAAGGGTTTTAACAGCAAGTCCTTTGACAAAGATCACCTATCAATGCTGCTCTTCTGCACCCTGCGTTACCTCTTTTTCATTTTACACCCTATTTTCCTCCTCAGTCTCGCTTCTCTATTGCTTTTCCTCCCTCCACAACACACCTACTGCTCCAGATCGCTCTTTCCTACCCATCTCCCATAGGTGATCAATGACCCCGTGAACACGAATCTTCCATTAAAACTGGAGCAACAATGTCAGCATACACTTTCTAGTTTGCTGTCAAATCCTTTTCTCTCCTTCATCTTTGTGGTTGTGTAGTAGTTTTTTTTTCTTTTTTGCCTGTTTTACTTCTCCAAAGCCAGTGCTCCTTTACATCTCTTCCTATACCTCCAACATGTCTTTTGTTTTTCTCCCAATCACCAACTTGAAGTCATTTTGACATGTTGTTAAGGTTGCTTTCTTGGTGCTTTAACCTTCTGGGTGTGAAGATGTAAAGGCTCTGTAAAATGAAACTGCTAATAGAAATAGAAAAATTGAAGAAAAGCTGCAGTCCTACATGAAGACAGCCATAAGATCCATGAAGAAGGTCTATTCATTGCTGAAACGCCATGTTCATATATTTAAATGCTACCGCTGAATTGGTATTGCCAAATCAGATTGTATGTTTCTCAAATCTGGTTTGACAACTACGCAACTTGTGCCATTCCACCTCAAAACTGCAAGATGCTTCCTCCTCGCTCCCGCCCTCTGTTCTCTGTTCTCTTTATTGCCTCCCATGAGGCATAAAGTGATGACAGAGGCTGCACTCTGGGGACTGTTTATTTAATCTGGGATTCAATAATACACAGCTTGGTCATGAAAAGTGGATGTAAGCAGCCCATTAGCTGGCATGTAGACCCACCAACAAGGAACCACTACAGTCTTAAGAGATTTCACCGGTTCCAGCTACTCTTTTGTGTTTGGCTATAGGGAAAAATAAGGCAGTTGTGGGTTTTTCATCCTGTATTTCAGAGTCTGCAAGACTCCCTAAACTCTGAACACCTCTCAGGAAATTTGGGCCCACTTGTGTTTATAGTGATCCAGAAAAAAAAAAAAAGTCTTCTGGGTTTCTTAGCAGAAGATTGGTAACTTGAGGTATTGGGTTCCTCCACGAAAGTGGATAAATGAAAGCCTCAGTTTCCAGTAGAAACTGACTGGGTCGCTTTCTGACTTTACTATGACTCATCTAAAGTCACATCTTTGCTTTGTTGGGGATGTGTTTTGGGTCTCACCAAGCATTTTGTACCCTGGCTTCTGAGGATTGGATAAAAGTCTAAGATTATAAAAGACTACGTCCCTTTTATATTTGCCCTTCTGTGCTTAAGTAAAAGGACTGTAAGATTTTGGGAAAGCTCTTTTTATTTTGTCAAATCTCTCTTGAGTCAAGTTGCTGCCAAAGACCTCAATCTCGGTCTGACCCGATCATAAAGTATGTTTTCTAATGTCTCTAAATAATTTTTGTTAGCAACATTAAGACACGTTGGTATGTGTGCCTTCCACAGCAGAGGACTGAAAGATCCATAATATCCACGTACTCACAATAGTGATCTTGGTGATTGTGGTCTCAATTGGCTTCAGATTCCAAATAAGCTACTCATGCATCGTTTCTTTATCCTCTCACCATGCTCCAGACCCATTTTATATTTACTTCATTATTATCACCAGAAGTTCTCAGTTTCTAATCAGTCGTCTTGCTGATGGACTTGTGCCTCATTCCAGCCTAAAACAGATGTACTCTATTGCAAACGGTGTCCGGTTGCAGCTCTTCGTTATGCTCTCAAGTGAAAAAAATAAACAGATTTTATGACTAGATGTTCTGCACTGGAACATACAATCAGTCTGTGTAACTTGATACTGATCAATTCAATCATATGAGCTATAAATTAGAGCTAGTTACAAGACAACTACCTGACCAATAACAATATGGAAGAAAAACAGTGTAGACAGACATTTTGTATGATGTGTTTGTGTCAAACAAGTCAAATGTGGGATTTAGTCTTTGAGTTGGGTTTATCCATTTATCTAAATAAACTACATCCTCTCCCTGATCCAGATAGGCGACATTCGGAACCCTGAAAGAAAACCCTTCAGGAACGCACGTTGTTCTGGATTGCCCTTTAGTCCGTCTCCAGCACAGGCATTTGTAAGGTAACGAGTCTTGTTTTGATGCAAAATCTCAGACATAGCAAATTCATGGACCACTGGGTCTGTCGCCAGTCTCTTATCTCTACCATTCAGTCGGTTTCGTCAAAGAACGGGAAGAAAGAGACACATTTCTGTATGCCACACATTTCACTTTGGTCAGAACGTGTCCAAACACAAAGCTACACATCTGACAAAAAAACAAAACAAAAAATAACAACAATAATTTGCCAAAATTGAGTGGGTATTCCCCATTTTCTCATCCCTATTCTACCAGAAATACAATGACTTGTTCTCTTTTGTCAATCCAAAGTGGGGAGTTTTAAGTTTTACAGAGGCGTTTAGAGGATTATCTGGGTGCCTCCAAACATTCCTGTGTAATTAGACACCACCGCTGTCAGTCATGCAGAAGCAAAAAGCTGATTGGCTGCGTGTCAAATAAACTGCTGCCTTTGGGAATGTCCCCAGTGGAGTGTCAATAGTTCGTCTTTGGGCCCTCGAGTTCACTTACCTCATTTGCTTTATTCAAAGTTACGAAGAGGGGTGGGGGCGAGAGAAAAAAAGCCCTGGGGGTGAATGAGTCTGATTGTGAAAGAGTAGACAGACGTGGAAGTAAAGAGGACAAGGCCAATCAGGGACGAAAAATTTCAAAACAGTTCAGATGAGCTACTGTTAGCGGGGGAAGGAAAAAAAAAAAGGCAAATATTTCTGGCGTCATCTGAATTTGACTGATTTGTTTGGAAGTGAGAGCTAAGGGAAGAGAGACAAAAATAAAAGCAGACCTTAATAGATATGTTTATTTACGCCGCTGGGAAACAAAGACAGCGAAAAACGAAGGAAAACGAGAATAAGGTTAAAAGAAAAGGAAGACCAACCCATGTGGAGAGGTTGGATTGATCGTTTTGAAGGTCAATGTGCATCTTCTGATCCACGTCATATATGATCGGCAGCAATCGAAGGCCAATCTAAAAACAATACAAAGGCAAAGAAGAAGGGAAGAAAACCAGCACTAGCAGAAACACAGTCCTTGTAGATGTCTTGTTGTCTGGCGCTGACCTTATGATAACAAGAACACGGCTCTGTTTACACTTTTGATTTCTTTCTGCTCAGGCTCTAAAAGTCATGGTGTTAAACATTTGTTGTCGATGTCAAAAAAAAAAAGAGAGAGAGAGAAAAGAATCATATTATTCTGACAAGCATTTCTTACGGTGGTGTGAATTTTGACTTTTGTCTCTTATGGACAAGGGCAAGAGTAAAAGGTGAAGGGATAAAGCATATAACTAAAACCGTCACTTAAAGACGAAAAACAAAACAGTTTTCTTAACCTTGGCCACAAGTCAACCACAATCTCTCCCTCCCCTTGATCTGTCTGGCTATTGTTTATAACTGACAAAAGAAAAGCGGAAACATCAATTTTTGCTTGCTTTAGGCGTCCAGAGCAGCATTTCACATTAACGCAAGAAACACATGGACAAGGAAGAGGGTGCTGGGTGCAGGAGAGAAGGCATAGCACAACTTTACGAGTTTTACTATTGTCGCTGTAGAATAAATAAATTTCAGTGTCAAGAAACTCTACGATATTGATGTGACAGAGGCCTGTTTTGTTAGGGTATTTTCTTCCAAAAGAGGAAAAACAAGAGAACACGGTTACAATAAAATTAGTTACTTACCCAAATGCACCCATATCTGCAGATCAATAGCTAAAAAAAATGTCATTCATCTGCACCTGTAATAAACAAGACTTGATGGGGCCACAAGTTCATCTTGCCTCCTTGAGTTACGAGCAAGGTGAGAAAGGTCCTTAGACGCCGTCTACACGACAACCCAATGTTTGATTCAAGAAGAAAGATTGTGTCCTTCCATCATCAATTTATATAAAATTTCCTTATTTCCATTGAGCCTTTAATTAAAACTGTATAGTCTTGTCGTATGGGGCCCTTTCCTCCTTGAAAAGGTCCTGGGAACGTTGTAAAACGTAAAAATAGTCAAAATATTCTCTAAACGGGAGCAGTTCTAGGCCTCTTCCGTTTCAACATACCACCCCAAAGCCCAGAGCAAATTGACACATACGTTGTAACGTCCAGTTTCATTAATATCCCACCTATGTTGCCTTCATTCTCCTGTACTCCCAGACTGTTTGGTTCATCATTTCCTGTTCAATTTGCTGAGAAAAAGCTTTTGTTTTCTCTCAGGTAAGCATGTCTCCAGAAAACCCTCAGAAATGCACAGATGTAAACACACCTGCAGAACAGCACTGAGAAATACCTTACTTATGTAAAGACTGAACTAATCAAAGTGTGTTAAATACATCAGTGTAAGTCTTGGTTAGCTTAGAACAAATAGAAACAGTTAATTTGTCTAAAGTTAACAGATGTGAGTGTAAGCTAACTGTGCTGTTTGGGGTAATTCTAAGCGTTTAGCTTTCATAAACTTAAATAATATGCACAGTCCTTCAATGCATGATATATAGAGTAGGTCCAGACCTGTCGGGGTTTTTTTGTAACCTTTTTTCTGAGCATAAACATAGCGAACCATTTCTCCCATACCGTTTATCAAGATAAAAGCCATTTCAATAGCTGAAAGACATGCACTCTCGCTCTCTCTCTGTTACATTCATTGTAAAATTGTTCCAAAGGTTTACCTAGTGAATGCAATAAGGGTAAACATGAGGGTCAATGCTGCCTAGGTGGAGGGCCTCATCTCCATGGCTGTTTCTATTACATTTTTTTGAAACATTTTGATATCCACACATTAGTTTTCTTCCACTTGGCAATCATGCACAACTTTCTGTTGTCACAAAGTTCACTTTTGCAAGCAAAGGATGTTGTTATAATGCAAACATTTAGGCATGATTTTCTTCTGTAATAAGAAGAAACGGATCTATAGCAGAGGCGGCTCTCTGCTCTCCGTGGTTACGGCTAGTTTGAAAAGGATAAGAGAAAACAAAACAACCACTTATGTTTCAGAAAACGTTCTTCGGCGCTTCTGGTATTTAAAATGTAATTGACCTAAATTTTTCTTGGCTTATTGTCCTTTATAGGGTTCTGTTCTGTGTCCTTTGTGCTAGTGTTGTAGCTTTCCCCTGTTTGATTTATACATTTTTTACTTTTAGTTCAGTTCCTTCAGGGTTCTCTGTTTATTGGTTTCCTTCCCTGTGGTTTTCCTGATCTGTATTCCACTGATGAGACTCACCTGACTTCCTAGTTTCACTCTCCACTTCTCCTCAGTATCTAAGCTCCCATTCTGTTTCACTCATATTTTTTCTTTCCTCTTTAAAACCAACTTAAAATACTCCTTAAAATTGTTTAAATAGTGTCCTGGATCTTGATGCTACAGGTAAAATGACCTAAAATATCCCAGAGCATCCCAGAACCAGGAAGTGAGAATATCCGGCTTGTTTGATGTAAAGCAAGCCAAAAGTAAATCTGTAACTTTAAATCTTTACAATGATTTTACGCAAGCTTTTGTTTTAGCTGTAAGCATTCTTTAGAGCTAAACTTGGACTGATTCATCAGGACAAACTTTTTCCCTCACTGGACTGAATACAAAACGCGGAGAAGTAAGTATGTCAGTGCATTAAAAGTAGATTTATAGACCCTAAATATGTACACTGCACACATTTAAATAGATGCATATTTCTTTTATTTCGACCAGATATTGAATTGACTTTCCATTTGAAGATACTTATCTGGTTGATTGCACCTGACATTCTCATCCAGCTTGATAATTACAGTGGAGAGCAATAGACGGGTAGCGAGAGAAAAGATCACTGATTGAAAGACAGAGGAGCGATGGGGATGAGTCATAAGAAGCTGATTATTAGAACAGTGGCTAAGATGTTCGACGTACCAAAGGTCATTAAGATACGGCGGCATTAAGATGAGAGAATACTCAGAATGATGAGCAGTCGGCAGAAGAAAGACGTGTAAAATGGCATGTGTGTGTGTGTGTGTGTGGGTGTGTGTGTGTGTGTGTGTGTGTGTGTGGTGGTTTTGAGATTGTCTACTCCCATGGTGTATGTTCAAAATTAATTTTTCTCACATTCACATTACTTTCTGGGCTTTTTTTTTTTTTTTTTTGCCTTTTATTCTGTCACATTCCCTCCTAAATCTCTCTATGAAATCTACTCTTGCCGCAGATAATTACGATGAACAACTTCATCATTCGGCCGCTCCGTCTGCTCCCCAGATAAGGCGTGGTTGAGCAGCGTCCGCGTTGCTGCCGGCCTCTATCTTATCTCGATCGTCACAGAACAACCGCCTTCTGCCCATTTCTGCCCTAATCTTCTACGTAAACAATACTGATATTTTACCACAATCCGCCAGTGAAAAGAAGAGGGAGGAGGATGGATTGACCGAAGACGGGAAGGGAAAAGAGCCGGGGCAGGCTGGGCAGAGAGGAAGGGTGCAAGTCAGATTATATCATTTTGCTTTATAAAAACTCATCTCTTCACTGATTGATAAAAACTAGTCTCCGCTTTGGTTTCCTAGTGTATCAAATTATATTTGAAAGAGGAGAGGTCAGGGTCCTGACCCCATTTTCTATATTTGGGCTGTGAATTTTCTACCATGTCCAGTAGGAGGTGATGGTGATGATGATGACGATGACGTCAATATTAATAGTTTTGTTCTCTTTGTCATCGTTTCCTCTCAGTAAATGAACAGAGTCAAGACGAAGGAAGACAGGTGTGGGGAAAAAACAACAACAAAAAACAGCTATAGGGACAGAAGACATGCAAAAGTAAGCTGCCGGGATTGTTTCAAATATCTCAATTTGCACGTCTACATGGATACAACAAATACAAGAAAAATGGGTGGCAAAAGAAGAATAAAAGTAGTATTCACACTACATCTGGTGTAAACATAACACCAAAACAATGTCATATCCACGGTCAAACATGGCTGCCAAAGTGTAACTGTTTGGGTCTGCTTTTGTTGAATCAGGAACAGACTGACTTGTTGCAGCTGATAGAACCACTAAATCTGCTTTCTAATAGAAAAACCTGAAGAAGAAGGTAAAAAAAGAGAGAAAACCCTCCAGTGTGGTTGAATTAAAATAATTTTGCAACCATTGGGACAAAATTCCTCCACTACAATGTTAAAATGTCACTATCCATTATTGAAAAAACAGTAATTGTTGGTATTATGCTAAGGGTGACCCATGTAATAAAGAAGCTGGTTCCCTTCATGTACTAGGGCAGCTTTGCTCTACAAAATTATCTTAAGACAGAATCCTAATTGACTTTATTAAACCAAGGCTGCACCTAACATTAAAGCAGACAGGCCACTAAAATGTGATTATCAAACGTTTTATTTTGAAAAAGAAGAATCTGTAAGGGAGCAAATACATTCTTACGACAGATTAAAACGGACGCTGTAAATTAGACAGATAAACAACAGTCTTCCGCTTTACTAGCTAAAGTTGGAGAAGAAATAAAATGCCTTAAAAGTGCGCCGACTGACCGAGTCCTGACATACACCTACAACAGCTTTGATTGGCATTTCCCTCAACGAGACTCAACAGCGGTCCTGTTGTGAAAACAGTATTGTTTGCTTTTAGTGACCTCAGCCTATACCTCCGCTAAAAACACTGTGCTTACTCAAAAGTGTCTTGGCATTTAAATAGTTTTAACTGACCCGCAAGTCCACAGGACTGCAGTGATCTGAGTGCTCAGGCTTTTAAGAGGGCCGCGGAGCAGCACACACCGACAGCACAACAAAGTGTACGTACAAGTATATATTTAGATTTATAATTCAGATCCCACACTCAGCCGGCTTTCTTCCCCTAAGACATAACAAAACGAGGACAGACGCTAAGTCACATCAAGTGCAAGCATGAGAGAAAGCTGTGTCGAGGAAATTAAAGACAACCTTTGCTATGACTAAAATCCCTTCCATTATTCTTTGTGTGTGATACGGGTCATGTGTATCTTGCTATTTCTGCCTCCATTAAAGTCGAAAAAGCAGCTTTTGATTGTGAGCAGCTGAATCTCAGCCTCTGTGGGTTGTCCCATCATCTCCTCACCCCTTCCCTGCACCCCGAGCGGCGATGGAACATGATAACTCGACTAGGACTGAGGAGAATTAGAGATGAAAGTTGATTTAATCTAAGCTGTACACTCACATACACTTCTACAGTCCGGGTTGGAGTGTGTGTGAGTGTGTGTCATCAAAACATGGCAACTCGGTCCCTAAATCAGCTCGGACATTTCCATTGTCAACACTAACAGCATTGCTGAGGCCATCTGTTTTCTATGGAAAACCGTCCAACAAGCAGCTTTACAACCTGTTCATTCATATAAACATGTTGTGTCTCCGGAAAAATAACATGAGCGCCGGAACTGGCACTATAAAACATACAGTGTTTATCAAAAACCTTAACAATGAAGGTGAAATCCTCCCTTTAATTTAATTGTGTTTCTGTTGTCCTACGGAACGGTTTAACTCTGACCACTGGCCCCTCACATCGATGCCTCTTATGTTCATATTCAGTTTTACAACAGAAAATAAAAAAAGGAAAATAAAAAAATTGGGGGGGGGGGGATTTACTCCCAATTAAACATTTTCCAAGTTTCAGTTTTAAATTTTCAGCAGAATTATTGAAGGTTTTTCATAAACCACATCCCGACATCATACAGGATTTAAAGTCACACTTTTGCCATGTAAAGAAAACATTTTTGAGTCGTTAGATCTTTCACACACACAGCACTGTCAATACCTCTTAATAAACAGTGTGGCTTCAGAGTTCATTCATAGTTTTATGTTGTATTGTTCACAGTTATAAGGATGCTATAGGAGCACTCCATGTCCAAAGGCTCCAATCGGCATACAGACATTGATAAGAAACACTTCTGGACCCCTCATCTGACCAAAGCAGATGGTTCCAGGTAAAGTTTCAGAATAATTTAGAAGACTGCTACAAATACTTTGATTTATGATAGTAAGTGGTGGTCACAAACCATCACTCTAAACAAGATTTATAGTTGTGTTTTAAGATACTTGATGCAGATAATTAGGGACAAAAAAAAAAAAAGTTAAACATGTAACATGTAAGGAACCAAAGGGGCTACAATAGTAGATTGTTTGAAATACTAAAAATGATTGGACATGTTTTGGTCATACTCGCAACTGAAATACAATAAGCAGATTTTAATTTTAATTTATCCAGATTGTAAATCCTCGTGTAAGCCGTTTTAAAAGTGAGAATATTAATCAATCTAATAGAGCTAGAGCCTCCTTCTTTAATTCTTAGATTGTAATAATATGTCAAAGCATGTGACATTTATAAATAAAAAAATGTTCAAAAAGGATTTTTAAAAATTATTTTTAATTATGTAATTGCAAAGATGTTTGCTTTAAACAATCTCAGATTCAAAATGACCAATGCTTTGATCAGTGGTGTTTTTTGAAGCAAAAAAAATAAAATAAAATATTGAAACTCTCACAACAACAGCTTGTTTGCCGTTCCCCTGAGGGATAAATGTGTGTTTTTGCAGCTTGCCGCACAATAAACGCGACATTTGATTATTGCGCACTCTGTCTCTTGATTTAACAGACATGCAAGTTCTTATTTGCGATGTCTTTCTTTCACAGAAGTTGCAGGGAGTCAGGCAAAGAAAGCGTCGCCTGTTGTCAGGTTTCTAAAGGATGAAACCCGCCGGAGCCCATGTGAACCTGGTTGGGGGTGGATTTCAGCGTGTGCTGCTGGAGAAGCCTATTTGTTGTGGAAAGGATTATGGTGAACGATCTAGTACCAAACAAGATTAATGGCAGCGGATCATGTTTGATTGGGAAGCTACAAAACAGCCCTGGCGTCTGTGGGGCAAGTTGTTGCACTTGCTTGTGCAACAGTCAATTAAGACAACAGGGGTTGAAAATACGGCTTCTGTCCAAGAATCTGATACCAACCTGCCTGGGTCACCGAGAGAGGTCGCAGACGACAGAGTATAGTCTGCAGTATTCTACCTTTAATTTTGAGATTGAGCCAGAGAGTCATGTCTTTTTATAGAGTCTGACATAAACACACACACACACGCACGCACGCACAGAGGTATCTCTAATCCAAGTTAAGACAGTCAGACACCCTCGGTGCATCACTCTCCCGTTCATTTCATAGATCTGTCATTGTCCCCGGACAAAAGCACCTCACCGGGATGACTAATCTGCGCTCGGCTCGCTGTCCTGGCTGACTCAGGCTGCCATGTCGATTGTCTTTCAGATGTGACTCAACAATCACTGGAGCGAGCTGTGATTGGAATGGAGACAAGTCACACAAAGAGGGGAGACGGGGGCAGCGATAAACAGAAACAAAGGGGGGAGTGGACGGAGGAATTCCTTTTATTCCCAGCTCATTAAAACTTCTCCAAAAATCGAAAAGATGACGCGAGGCAGAGCTGTGTTTATATCACCCTGTGTGTGTGTGTGTGTGTGTGTGTGTGTGTGTGTGTGTTTGTTTGTAATACTTTGCGGGGACCATTTTCCTGACACTTACGTCGTTGTGGGGACCCACAACTCCTTGTGGGGACCGAATCCTGGTCCTATCAAGGGGAAACGCTGTTTTTGGGTCAGGGGTTAGATTTAAGACTAAGGTGTGAATTGAGTTTTGAATAGGGTTAGGATAAGGATAAGGCTTAGGCTGTAGAAATGAATGGAAGTCAATGGAAAGTCCCCACAAAGATAGTCACGCAAACATGTGTGCATGTGTGTGTGTGTGTGTGTGTGTGGGTGTGTGTGTGTGTGTGTGTGTGTGTGTGTGTGTGTGTATTCATATCTGAGTCCTCTCTTGTTTTTTTCCTGGAGCACTGACGGTGAAGTCCCAGAAGCTGACACATAGGACGGTCCACCTCAGCCTGGCACTGAAACGCTTACCTCGTCTGGGCCACTAGGCACTCAGAGTCCCTCTCGACAAACATCCACCTCCAGACAGCGGCCCTGCTGTGGGAGGCTGAGACCAAAGTGGTTTTGGGAGTTGGGGTGTGGGCTGACATGCTGTCATGGAAGAATAAAATACACACACACACACACACATGCATATTCGCCCCTACCGAGCGCGCAATATCAATATGATGATAAGTGGGAGACATTTCACAACCATTTCTCCCATTATCCCATTTTTCTCAGCTACCAGGAAACCTGGAGCCCACAGTGTTCTGACAAATCGTCTTTGACAGCCAGAAACTAGCATAGCTAAGCAAAATCTGACATGTCTGTGTTATGCATGCACAGACAGGAAAATGAAGTGAGACCCATGAACACCTAGAAATGCTTGTATAGACCCAGAGAGTAAAATGTAGCTGATATTAGTTACCTTATTTTAAAATAGTAGCTGCAAACAGATGCCTACTTACACTGGATAAAAAATATATGTATATTTTTTGTCTTACTTAAAGTCAGAACATTCCATAAATTTTAATTATCATTAAATGTAAGTTTTGAATTCATTCACAATATCTCATTTAGTTTGTTGGCAGACTTGTAAATGCTTCCATATGACATAGAGGGGAAAATAAAATCACAAGAAATCAGACAAGATATCAGGAAGAACATGAAGGACCTCCCTCAAGTCTGGTTCGTCCTTAAGGTTAAATATCCCTGAAGGTGTCACATTTATCTACGAAGTAATTATATGCAATTATAAACACTATTCCTTTTTCCAGACAAATGTGGGCTGAGGCTGACTGAAAGCAAAAAAAAAAAAAAAAAAAAACTTTTGAAAAAAAATTGGAAATTACCCACAGAAAATGAACTTTGTACTGACATGAGCTGGAATGCCATTCAGAGAGGAAGAAGCCATTTCTTAAAAAAAAAAAAAGAGCTTACAGCTTGCAAATCAAAACCTGGCAACTCATTTATTTTTATGTCTGATGCAACTAACTTGGAAGTGTTTGCTCATAGAACTTCCATTACATTTGAAGCAAGTGTAGATCATGAGTTTTCAAACAGTCTGATATATTAATGTTACATACAAGTTCAATCACACAGGTGATTCCCTTATCCAAAGCGAAGTACAGGGGTACAACAGAGGCATTCTGTCTCAATTCGTGGCAATAATATTTTAAAATCACAGCTTTTTGTCGCCTGCACAACCTGAAAACTGCTTGTTTAACCTAGTTAATCTGCATTTGAGGACCATTTTGACGATGTCCTGCAGAAACTCCTGATGAGACAAAATATATGCTGCTGCCAAGGAACCCATCTGGAATATCATTGAAGAATTAAATGGGACTCAGTTGAGTTTCGCATCATGCACTTGGCTTTCTTTTTCAATGTAGTATAACCAGACTGTGACTAGGAAAGCAGACATTACTATTCTGAGATTGCTACAGAAAATCTGTGATTTAAACATTTCCTAAACACCAACCTTGACATTTAGAGCTAGATAGTTTTATTAATATTCCAATAAAAGCAGAACTGGTACAAAAAGTGGAAAATATGCAAATGCTAAAAACAAGGGGGGAAAAAAAGATCTTTTATGTGTTGTAATTTGAAATGTGCTATTGTATTTTGTATTTTTATTTTTTGCCTCAAGCCAGATCATGTCTAAAACGTTATAGGGAAAAAGATTTTAGAACCATTCAGATTGTTTTTTTTTTTTTGTTGTTTTTTTGTTTTTTTGCGAGACTACCAGCAGAGTCAAACAACTTGTAAGCGGATGAAAAAAGTCTAAAACCCTGCAGTTTTCAGCATGAAAAGACTTCGGTCTGATTTCCGAGACGTTCTATTGCGAGCTTCGCTTTCTCTCCCCCATCTTCCCCGCAGATACATTGCAGATCAGTGAGCCTGCTGTCTCTTTGAGGCGGCGGTACACCGTTCCCGCTGAATTATTCACATCTTGTGGAGGAAAGGAGCGGAGAGAGGCAGGCTGGATGAAGCCAGGCTAATTAAAGCGGTTGTGTTAAATGTGTGGCTGTGTCTCAACCGGGTGGCGAGGAAAGAAAGATCAGCTGTGATACCTTTCTTCGTCCTCCATCTCTGCCACTCGTGGCCCCCGCCTCACCGTTTCTCTTGCCTCACTTATCCCCCCCACCCCTTTCCCGCCCCCGTTCCCTCGGCTTTCTCAGGAAAATTACATCCTGACTGCTCACTTTAATATTTCAGTATCTAAGTGAGTGTGACAGGCTTTACTTTGTCCCCTCGCTCTCCCCTCCTCCTGTCTTCTGCCCCTACCTCCATCCATCCGCCCGCCCCTCTTCCTCCCCTATCCCCGACCTCCTCGTGTCGTTTGCCTATCGTTCTCCCCGACAGTTCAGCCTTTGCCATGTGACAGGAGAGAGGCTGAGGGAGATGGAAGAAACAAAAACAAATCAGGCTCAAACCGAGGGCCGCTATTCCTGGCTATCAGAACGTCTCTCTTTTTCTCTCTCTCTTGCTCCCTGACACTCATACGATCATGAACCCACGATGAAGAAGGGGTATCGCTTCGACCCTGATGTATGCCGCTCGCACTCAGGTGATGTTTCAGACTGACAGGACGGAGGAGTGATCTCATCCACTGAGACAGACATTGACTCAGAGTAGGGGAGCATGTTTGCGTCGCTGGAAAAGTTATCTTGTGTTCTCGAGCATCTTCCACTCATGAGATGCTCAGCGCACACAATTCTTTGGCTCCTGTCTGTGCTGCATTTGTACAGAAGTGAAAACATGTTCAGAACATGTCAGGGTTTTCTTGGTACATACATGTTTTGGGGTGCATTCACACCATCCCTGTTTAGTCCGCCTTAATTGTTTATCTAGAAAGTTTGAGGAGGTGTGAATGCGTAATCGAACTCTGGTGTGAACCAAAAAACCAAACTGTGGTCCGCCGAAAAACCAAGGTTTCGATTTGGTTGAAGTGAACTCTTGCGCAGTTTGAATGCTTGTAAGGAATGTATGGACTGGAGATGGCTCCAAAAACATGAAGCAGGGAATTCTGGGTAAAATATGACTAAAACAAACACACACGTCTAACCCTAGTGGGAGAAACGGGTCGTGGTCTTTTGACCGACAACAAAAGAAAAGTCCTACGACTTTTTACATCTGACCCCACTCCATTTTTGTTTCAATGTCATGAAGAAGGAAGTAGTGCCCTGCGTTTTCTACAGAGGTTTTCATGTTGTTTCCTTCGGTGGTTCTTGGTGCAGCGCCACCACAGGTGAGGGGGAGAACAGGTTTGGCTCACAGTGACACAGTGTGCTTCTCATTTAGGATGATGTTCTCTGCCTGGCACACAAAGCTTACAAGGACATCCTCACCCGGGCTTCCCCAAATTCTTTAAAGGCATTGTTAATCTTCTGATAGTAGTAAAAATACAATAAAATCTCCAGAAAATACCGGACCCAAAGCTGGAACGGTTCGGTCTGATTTATTGTCAGACACAGAGAGAAGACGGCCATGTGTCTCGTTACGATGTGGATGTCGTATGCGGCTCTGTGCGAGGACTGAAATATGCTCCCAATGACGTGTTGTACGGATATTTATTATACATGTTGAAGTAGAAGTGCTCTTGTTTGTGAAGCAATGAGAGTGAGTTATCAGAGGTGAATAGCCAAGAAGATAACTGAGTGTGTTGTGTGTTCATGCACACGATGATACACATCAATAATTTAGCTAGTCTCTTCAACTACCCCATTCATTCTATTTTCATCTCTGCCATTTGATATCCCTCTCTGTTTCCACTGTCAAACATAGCATATTATGCCCGAAAGCAAACACACACACACACACACACACACCCACACACACACACACACACACACACACACACACCCAAAAAGAAAACACAAAGAGCCTCAGGAAACAAGGCCTTTATTTCAATAAGAAGGAAAGCAAACGGTGCAGCGGCAACAATGTGCAGACAAAAGCAGCGACTCGAGCGCTGGTATGTCTGCACACAAACACAGAAAGAATCACACACACACAAAAAAAGACAGAAACTCTCGAAGTGAGCAGGTACAGACACTGTACACAACATTGATCATATAATTAACTCCTCTCTATCAAGCTACAAGGCTATTGATCAAATAATTCCACATGTGCGCTTTGGCTACTGCCAAATTGCTAAAATGGGGCTGCTCTACTTAAAGTGTGTCCCGTAATGGGTCTGGCATCGATCGTGACTCCCCCTCACTCATTCGCAATGCAAACAAAACCCATTCAAGCTGAGCTGAAAGCAACTGAGAGGGGATGTGAATAAAGGTAAAAAAATAAAATAAAAAAATGATATCCCCAATCACACAAACTGA
Source organism: Poecilia latipinna (assembly GCF_001443285.1). Lineage (NCBI taxonomy): Eukaryota > Metazoa > Chordata > Actinopteri > Cyprinodontiformes > Poeciliidae > Poecilia > Poecilia latipinna. The sequence continues at coordinate 143,075 of NW_015112649.1, read as the reverse complement.
CAGACAAATGAGAAGCTAATACAACGCTCCGAGATCGACTCAGAATAAACCCGAGTTTGGTTGGGTATTTTTTTTTAATCTTTTTTTGAGTTCATCAGATTTTTGAAAGGAACTACTTGTCTTGTCGAGGTGCGACGCGGACGGCAGGTGGGTTTTATGAAGGACTGGGAGATTAGAGCCAGTTGAAAGGCCAATTTGACCCCATTTTGTTCCGAGATGGGTCTGCTGACCGATTTCCTGCTGCTGAGGTGCCCAGAGGCTTAGAGGCAGGAGTCACATGGATGCACATAATGCAGCCGGATTGGTAATTCAAGAGTTCAACACAAGTGCGAGCATGCATATATTTATTAAATCTGTGAGCTTCACCGTCGCATTTCCACATACATACTGAACTACGGCAAACGGCTGGAAGACAGGAGCCGTTGGTTCGTACCGAGAAAAAAAAAAGTGTGAGAAAACGATTTCTATCGTTACAGTATACCAGTAGAGAGAGTTTCACACTGTTTGCTCTTTAATCCACTACTTTACTGTCTTATCACAGTGAACTGAGACTATTCAACCTGTATTGGCACTTTTTAGTTAGTTAGAGTAACATCTGAAGTCCAAATTAAGGTCAAAATCAACATTTCCATCAGTGAGCACATTTCATCTACAACTGTAAAGAGGGTAGTCCCTAACTGAAGATGTGAGATGCTAGAAAGATTAATATTTTAATTGTTTTTCACAGGAAGGTCACCACACATTATTAGTAAGTGTCATTTGGACCATGTGTCATCCATACCCAATAGGTTTTCATTGTCATGAATTTAAAGATCTTGAATTTTGTTTGTCACTTGAGTTTTTTTTAACTCAAGTGTCCGTTATTAGCGGTGTTTTTTTTATTTTTGGTTTTTCTTGCATTTGTGGTTGCTACGGAAAAGCAAAGGAGTGAATTTGGTGCACAAATCTGTATTCACCCCACATTTGGGTCAGGCACACCAGGACAGTCAACCCAGGGGTCCTCAGAGTTTGCTTTGACAGGTTTTCAGTGTAAAACAAAGACTCCTATTGTTCATCTTCCACTTGTGATTTGGATGCCTGTTTGCACTGGAGAGTCGTCAGTGTTCAATAGGACAGGATGTCATGACTCAGCATTTCACCTTGCACTGGAAACCTAGGGTTTGTAGGCTTATTTACATTTGTTTAATTATCTCCATGTTCCACATTGTAATTTTTTAAAATTATTTTAATGAGGCAAAACTTTCCAAAAACACAGCAGTCACCAAGCGCTTACCTTTAAGGGTTAATGTTTTCACACTTTTCAGCTTAAAGAGCTGAAACGTTTGATAAATCTAATGATAGCCAGCAGGAGCATGCCTCAGTTAAAGGTCATTCATGTCAAAAGCACAGTTAGGTTCAACGTTCCCCGTAAAGTTAACACCCCCAGAAACTTGTTTGAAATATTCTTGCAGGGAGGTACAATAAAAAACTTTTTTTTTTTAAATTACTGGTAGTGAAACCGGGCAAGAAAAACAATCTCACATATATGAAAATGAGTGTAACACCTTTTTTTTTGTTTAAAAAAGTTGGGTAAAAGGCAAAAATGACAAAGGTGAAAAAAGACGAGTACTTAGCTATTTAAGGCTATGAATAAATGGGCTGTCAGTTCTTTGTTGAGCATAAAATCACCTCCACCTTTGTGTATTATTGTGTGGAAAACCAACATTCAGAAATCCTTTTTTTTTTAAGACTACGTCTTACAATAAACAGGCGAACTAAATAAGGAAGGAAGGAAGGCTAAAAAACGGATAGCATAAAGTAATCATGTCGAAAGGAAAGAAGCTGAAGACAAAAAAGGTCAAGAGAGATATAGGGTGTGACAGAGAAGGAGAGTCCAGCTGGTGGTGGAAAGAGAGAGATGTAAGGAAATGACACCTCCTGTCCCTGCACTGGCCCTTCACGGGAACATGCATGACAGCCCCTGTCACACTCATTTACTCTCCTCCCCTCCACCAAAAGATGTATGGAAGGATGGAGAGAACAGCAGGCGGGCGAAGAATAGGCACATTAAAGAAGAAAGAAAGAAAAGCCAAAACCCTTGCGCCATTAACACATCACAAAGCTCCCTGTTCTGTTATTTTTTTCTTTCTCTGTTTAATGAAATAAAGCTTCCATTATTGAATGTTTTTAATTAACAGATGAGCGGCTGCTCTCACTCAGCAATATTGAAACTGTTGTTCCAATATAATTGTTTACTTGAAGAAGAAAAAATGTGATAAACACACTTATTCTGTCACAGATTTTTTTTTTTTTTTTTCGCAAATCAGTTAAAAACACCAAGTTGCCAAAATTGACTGTCGCTTACAAAAGACGGGCTAAACGTTTTGCACGAAACTACATCAAGAGACACAAGGATATAATCCCACCGAGTGCTGACCAGTGAGATTTTACTGGATGACTGTGTTATTCAAAAGTTGACTCAAGTTCAACTATTCGTGAGACAAGGATGCCCTTTTATAAGGCTCATTGTGCTTCCGTCTCTCTGCGTCATTTATGTTTTCTGGTTGTTTATGTTTGCTGTTGTTCAAAAAGCGCTGATGAGACATTTAAGAAGAGTAATGATGTGCGGTTGGCCGGGCTTGAGTAACAGACAGTGACCAAACGTAAACCTTTGCCAGCTGTAATCATGATTGAGGTCAGAGTTTTCAGGCCAACTCTGACAGAACATTTCAAAAGTATCCATATCTCACAATGTCTTTTATTGGAGGGTTTTTTTTTGTTTTTGTTTTTGCAGATCAAAAAGTTAAAAAGTATGATGTAAATATTTATTCAGCAACAGCTCCAGTACATCAAAGTGTGTATATGAGCTCTAACAGCTACTGTCTAAATACTTTTGCTGCCTCTGCAGTGAACCCTGCAGAGCTGAACACAACACTAATGGAGCTGCACTGTGTACATCCACAGCTGAGAGCAAAACTGCACTTGCTATAGTGAGGGAGATAAGGATTACATGATGAGACCTTGTGATCCAGAGAGCATTGTGAAGGAGTTCATGACTGGCTGCTTTCTGCTGGAGTTGTTTAATTGATATCTTGTCTCTGTTGGCTGCCGTTGCAGGACACTGCAGTCAAAATGCAACAAATTTCAACTTCACCAGAGCAGGTAAGCGCCACCTGAGCGTACTTCCTCTTCGAAATGGGAGCTGAAGTCTACGTAGGCCTAGCTTAGCACAGCGCAAAACATGGTTACTGCGTGGAGAGTCACTCGGAGTTGCTCTTCAGTTAAACCCTAACATTTAACACCAGCGACCAGAGTCTCTCAGACCGGTACGCTTTGAAACCAGGTCTCAGAGTGGAACTTTTCTGTAACAGTAATGTATTTTATGCATGCAAGGGGAAGAGGAAAACAACAAAAACAATCGCAGATAGTATGGTGCTGTGTTGTGCTACTTAACCAGTTCAGTTTAGCACAATTTCTACATGTGTTACATAAGCGCTTTGTTCATGGGAGGCAAAGACGGGTTACTGTTTACAATGAGGTGGAAGCTGAAGGTCTAAAAGGGCGTGCGTGTTTGACAACTTGATAAAATCACAGCTCCATCTAGTTGCTTGGCATGACAACTACAGCTGACTCAAGGTGTCTTTGTGGTGCTGTCTTTTCCCAAATTGACATCAGAAAATACTGACAGTTTCCAGACAGTCTTCTACCTGCTGAAGAAAAACATCCCCATGATGCTCGTGATGCTGCCACACCTTCATCATCATGTTGATGAAGGTGTGTTCAGGGCGACGTGAGGTTCCTTTACTCGACACATAGCTGTTATGTGTTTGGTTGACCAAATAAAATCCTTCTAAAATACTTCAAAGTTTGTTGTGACAAAGTAAAACAGTTCAAGGATTATTGATACTTTGGCAAATAGTGTTTGTTCATATTTAACTTCGGGACTCAGTAGCAGGAAAACAGCAACGACTGCATGAGCAATGAAATGAGCCGAACCAATCAAGGGAACTCGGTATGTATATTGTGTGTATGCTTCGCTGGTTAAAACTGAAGAGGAGGGGAGGCGAAGCCATGAGGAAGGAAAAAAAAAGATAAGTCTAGTGCAGTAGTTAGTTTATGTAAAGGAAGACGAACTGTGAGGGAAAAGCAGAGACTTGGAGGGTCCTGTTGCGGCGCTCAACACAGTAATGAATTTCAAATAAGTTATTCACTTGAAGAGTAAGTGGCTGGCACCAACTCCTTCCAGCTGGTTTGCTGAGATAATTGATTTCGAAATAGTTTCTAGGACGAGGAATGGGAATGGCGGCTGGCGGTGGGGGTTAGGGAGAGAAACAGGATGACAGCTACAAGCGGGCTAAGTGTGGAAAAGTGCAGAGCAGCGACTTGGGAGTGTGCAGGAGTCAGTTATGTGAGTGTGTGTGTGTGTGTGTGTGTGTGTGAGGTACAGGAGATGAGTTGCGGGGCTGATATAATTTTAGGGAAAAAGCTGTATCGGGATGAAGGCCAGGCGTTAGCTTCAATTAGCCTGAAACGGCTCTCAGACCTGCTCATGTGGGAAAGCCGATTTTTTTTCTTTTCTTTTTTTTTTTTCTCAAACGTGTCCGCTTCATCTCCGCCGTCCACGCTCTCTCCTCTAGACTCGGAGCATGTCGGATAGCGGAACTTTGAGCTGCCTTTCCGCCGAGCTGTTAACATGGCGGCCTCCCTGCGCTGGCTGCACCGACGCAGATAACTGAGCATCCGGGATGACGGCGTCGCGCGCTCAATGAGATGCATTAGTGGCAGGATTTGAATTGACAATGTAATTTACCGCATCTCTCACCCACTCCTGACTGCCCCGCTCTCTATCTGCTCCCGCCACCCTCCTCTCGCTATCTTACGGTTTATTTTGTTGCGAGAGAGAGAGAGAGAGAGAAAGCGAGGTGAAGAAACTCAAGCAGCAACAGCCGCCGCCGGGGTTTTCCATCATGAATATATTTAACACATGAAACATCGTACAGTGAGGTGTAGAGATTGAACGACGTACGCTGACCAGCAAAACAGCTTTTGTTGCCTCGCATCAAAAAATGTAATAAAAGCATCTCTTTCGAGATAAATAGCCCATTTTGAAACAGCAATTTAAAACAACTCTGAACATAAAGGAGCACAACGCACTTGAAATAACATGGATTGGAGATTTCTTTGTGATAAATACATCTAATTGAAGGAGTTTGAAGGATAATGAGAAAGAAAAAGAACTCTTAAAGGTATCGAAACAGACGAAATTGAGGATAAAGCTAAAAAAATAAAAAATCAGCATGCTGTTGTCTACAAATTTGTCATGCTAGAAACTGAAAATGTGATTTCTGAATTAGTAAAAAAATGAGTGTGGATCTCAGAAATGCTCTGGAAGGAGGCAGTGAAGGAAGCCTTTGAAACAACTGAGCTAAAGTGGGCTAAGCTGTGAAATGGTGAGCTTACAGGCTTGTGAGAGAAGCCATACTATTTCAAATTCTATAACGTTGCACCAACAAACCTCATTATATTTTATTAGGACTTCATGACAGGCCAAAACAAAGCAATACATAAGTGTGAATAAATGGTTGTCAAAATATAGAAACATTTCCATTTGCATTCTCCAATATCCCCGGAGCCTACAAGGCTGTAGCAGCTCCACATCTGGGCATGTCTGAC
>NW_015112649.1:133482-135284 GCF_001443285.1 Poecilia latipinna | reverse complement strand
TTTACTGTAGGATAATTTATACTGTATGTATATGTTAGAAAAGGGCAAAAACATATCCTCATTATTGGATATGTTTTCAAATGCAACTGAGCAACAATTGATGTTTTCGCTCAACACACTACTGGAAGCCGTTACAACTTACAGCAGATTAGAACTGTGGGACATAGGAAGACAGTTTGGACTTCACACACCCACCAAGCTGGACTTTATTCCTCCAGAGCTGCTACGAACACCTGGGACTATGATCATTCCCCCCATGCTGCTAAGGCGACGGAGGAGGCAGCGCAAACAAAAAAGGGGTAAGAGAGCCGGCGTGCGGGCTAGGCTACAAGCTAGCCCTCATAAACCGGCCCTCCCCAGCCTCTTCCTCGCCAATGCAAGGTCCCTCGTCAACAAAATCGACGAGATGCGACTCCGGATTACTTCTCGCCGGATGGACAGCTGTGTGACTATTGTCACAGAGACCTGGCTGGAGGATAACATCCCGGACGCAGCGGTGGAGATAACGGGGCGCGCTCTGTTCCGGGCGGATCGGACTGCAGCTTCGGGTAAGGGCAGAGGCGGAGGTTTGGCATTGTATGTACACAATGTCTGGTGTACAGCCACACACTCTGTCGGAACATTCTGCTCTCCTGACTTGGAATATCTGGCGGTGAAATGCAGACCCTTCAAGTTGGTGAGAGAACTCTCGTCCATTGTGATCGTGGCCGTCTACATACCGCCGAGGGCTAATGCTAAGTTAGCATTAGAGGAGCTATACTGCCTGATCAGCGTGCAGATGAACTCCAACCCGGAGGCGGCCGTGATTGTGGCGGGGGACTTTAATCACGTGGAACTGAAGGCTGTGTTTCCAAAATTCCACAAATCCATAAACTTTCCCACCAGAGACAATAACATTTTGGACCAGGTCTACTGCAATATCCCCGGAGCCTACAAGGCTGTAGCAGCTCCACATCTGGGCATGTCTGACCACATCTCAGTGGAGCTGATTCCTGTCTACAAGCCTCTGGCCTGCAGAACTAAGCCGACCATCAGAATAGTTCAGGTCTGGACTGAGGAGGCCTCCTCTGCACTTCAGAACTGCTTTGAGCATACAGACTGGAGTGTGTTCAGGGACGGTGCAGATTTGGAGGAATACACATCGTCCGTTCTGTCCTACGTTCAGTTCTGCACCGACACTGTCCTCCCTGTTAAGACCATAAAAGTGTTTCCAAACCAGAAACCATGGCTGGACAGCACAGTACGGGCCCTGCTGAAAGCCCGGGATGCTGCCTACAGGTCTGGAGACAGGTTGGCTTATAACAGGGCCCGGTCGGAACTGAAAAAAGGTATTAAGCAGGCCAAGCTCCAGTATAAACAGAAGATTGAGGAATATTTCATCAACAACAACCCCCGAAGCATGTGGAGAGGCATTAGAACCATGACAGACTACAAACACAGCACTCAGCTGACCAGCTGCGACCCCACCCTGCCTGACACCTTAAACAGTTTCTTTGCCCGCTTTGACACGGCGGGCAGCAGAGAAGCTGTACATCTACCCCAACTGGAAGAGCAGCACCAGCCCCTCGTCTTACAGAAGTATCAGGTGACGTCCACCCTGAGGAGGATCAACACTCACAAAGCTCCAGGACCGGACAAGGTGTCAGGCCAGACGCTGAAAACCTGCGCCGACCAGCTGGCAGGAGTGTTTCTGGACATTTTCAATCTGTCCCTGCAGCTCGCCATGGTTCCTGAGTGCCTCAAGTCTTCCACCATCATCCCTGTACCGAAGAAGAGGTCCGTCACCAGCCTGAACGATTACC
>NW_015112649.1:120895-128787 GCF_001443285.1 Poecilia latipinna | reverse complement strand
ATTCTGCCCCTTTACTTTTGTAGTCCTTTAAGTTTTTCTGGCCTCCGTGTAAAATTCTAGATTTGGCAGAAAAACTATGAAACAACTGGCCAGAGTTGATGGGAAGATGGATGGAGCTAAATACAGAGCAATACTGGGGAAAAAAAAAAAAAAAAAAACTGTTATAGGCTGCAAAGCGAAAGTTCAACTTCCAGCAGGAACAAATAGCCACAGCTACGCTGGAATGGTTCTGTTTTGGAACAGCCCAGTCAAAGTCCAGAAGTCCATTTTGAGGGTTGAAAGTGTATTTTTAATCAATTAAATCTGGCTGAGCTGGAGCTATCCTGTAAAGAAAGATGGGATGAAATTCAGTCTTTAGATGTTTAAAGCTGGTAGAGGCAGAGCCAGAAAACACCAGCAAACTTTAGCTGCAAAAGCAAAAAGTGGTTCTACAAAGATCGGTCTCAGGCGGGCTGAATTCTAAAAGTGTGTGTCCTTATACTGCTAACTAACAAATTACATGTTACTTGGTGCTGCTAAATATCATAAGCTCCATGCAGAGCAATATGCACGCAATGTGACAACATTCAAGGGCATGAATACTTTCAGAAGGCAGTTTGCAATCATAGCGCGATTTGAGACAATGTAATGGCAAAAGGAAGAACGAATAAGCTCTGGAACGTAATTTCTTTCGTTGCAGTCAGAGGAATTATTGTATTATAATGATGTTACCAGTTGCACTCCATTGTGGGTGTGACTCCTTTGAAAGCTTTGATTGACATGAGAGCTTTTTTTTCCACGTGTACAAAGTGTTTAGGTTCCTGTTTAGGTCAGAACAAGTTCAGTGACTATTCACAGAAAATAATGTAGCAGAATTCCCACAAACCAGTTCTGGACCAGTGTAGAAACCAGTGTAACAACAGCAATAATCTTTCCTAACTGTTAAGTGGCTCCTGGTGTCTAGCTCTAACTGGGTTTTTTTTTCTTGTTAAACTTTCAAAAGAAGTTGACAATGAACTATAAAATGCAATGTCATTGAATCTAATTCAGGGTTTTCACTTGACACCTCTGATGTCTCCTTGGCGAACACACCTCTGTCTCCGTGTCTCGGATTCTCAGGCAACAGGACAGTTTTGACAGCCATGGCCTCGGGCCAAGATGCTCATCGAGACCATAATTGTGCTATAAGCTAAAAGGGTAATCGGTATACCCTCTGTTTAACACCTGACTGTCAATCTGCGTCTAACCGCGAGTGTGTTGGTGTGTGTGTGTGCGTGTGCAAGCCAAGTTTTGACATTGTGAAAGAGGAGGAGCAAGGAGCGAGCCCTGTGCTGACATGCATGTGTGTCTTTGGAGCCAAATTTTCACTTAGGACAGCAAGTGTAGGGCTAAAATCCGACACCCACATAAGCACATGCAGACACACACACGCGCGCACGCACACATGCTAATTACACGCACTTGAAAGGACACACTCACAGCACAATAGTTTTTCTCTTTTTTTTGTGTATGCATGCATGTGTACATGTGTGGGTTCTTTTTTGATTCAGATTGACAGGATGCTTAGGAGGCTGTGTGCTCACTATAATTACACGCACTTCAGAAATGTCGGCTCTCGATGTTGGCGAAGAGGGTGTAATCAACGCTCGCACGCGCACTCACACACGCACACACCTGACATTCTTATAAAGATTAGCGACGCGCGTTTTTTTTTTTTTTTGCCGTGGAATTCAATCTTAGGCTGAGGAAAATAAGTCAGGAAAACACACACGCACACACACTCACAAAGGAAGCATCACTGTCATGGCAGTCATCATCAGTGACAGCTGTTGTCTTATCATCAAATCTGTCACCATCATCACTATCATCATCACATTTATCGCTGCTTGTTGTTGACGGCAATCTTTTTATTCCATTTTTTCCCCCCTCCCAAAAGCATCTAAAACACAATCCATTTGCATGTTAAAACACACACACACACACACACGCTAGTGCGAAACAACACCTTGGGTTGTTGTAGTGGTGAATATTCATCGGCTGCCGCACAAAATTCACATCGGTGTTAAGCAGAGATATTAAGACAACAGCAGGGGTTTGCACCACACGTAGATTATAGTAGCCACACAGATTACTGTAAGATGAAGCAAACGTCCACACCAAAGCTAAAAATCAAAGTCACACACCTTTATTTGTTGTATTTTTCATAAAAAATAAAAACTGTCTTTTATTTATGAATAGATTCAGAGAAATAACTTGATAACATGTTAATTACCAAATACAGAAATGACATTAAGAGTTACTGTCCAATGAGATGTTCTTTTTCCACTGGTAAATGTACCCTGACAACAAAAAGATCCTACAGCCAATTAGAAAGTATGGATTTCCACTGTGGGGTTTTATTAAAGAACAATCAAATTGCTCACCTGGCGACTTTTGGTAGACTTTAACAAGCCTTGCACAACATATCAAATCTCATCTCTATATCAACTTGGATGCAATATTTGGTAGATTCATAGATTTTGACTGCCATGCACTCAGAGTTTACTATCCTGCCTCATATGCTGGCTTGTAGAGATATGCATGGTAAATGCATATGGGTCTAAGCATAAACAAATGAAGCGAGTTTAATGGAAAACTGAGTCCTTTCATGTGGTCTCGTTCCACTGGATGATACGGCATGGGTTGGTGCGGATTGGTAATCGGTTTGGTCTGTTTCCATTGCAAAAGCTATCCCCTTACAATCTACTTGTACTCCACCATTCCTGGATCTCCTTCAGTTTTAGGTTTTCAGGACAATGGTGCAGTACGATTAGGGTGGCGCTTCATAGCCCTGCCAATTGGGGGTGCAGGAAAACCCATGTCATACTGCTCAATAGAACTGAGGCTTCAGTTTACCCAAACAGCTGCTCTCTTCCAGGCTGTAGAGCAAAGGGATGTTCTTCTTATGAAGCTTTTGCTCAATTGTTGCCTGTCTTCTGTGTATTTTATCTCTATCAAATAACTTTTTACAGCAAATATTACAGATACATCATAAAGCATTGTTCTACACATGAGGAACTATTTTAGTAACTTTTGTTGTTTACAAAAATGTATGGTTGGTAACTCTACGAACAATCGTTTTCCCTCTGATCTCCGAACTTCTTTGTTGAAAAAGCTGCCTGGTCCCTGGGCAAACCTCGGTGTGTTTGTCTTTCTTGTTCCCACTGCGCACCTTAATTACCTCAGGCACCATTTACCAGAGGTTATTAAGGAACAGCTGTCCCCTCCCTATGTTTATGTATGGATGTTCCTCCCCTCCCGGCCTTAGGCTACCAGTCCTGCCTTTTTTGCATAACAAGCATGCACTCTCCAGTCCAGGTTTCCGTGGTCATTATTCTGCACCCTGTGGACCCTGAATTCCCGACTACTCCCTCGAGTCCCAGGACCGCCTGCAGGGTAGCGCTGAGGGCAACGTTGTTTTCATTAACATGGTCATTTTCCGCACACTATGATTTAGGTGCGTTCCTTTAAATAGTTTTTAAAAAGCCGGGCCTCCTCACATTAATACCGCCACAGTAGAACTATTAAGTGGAGGGAAGCAGCCGGACAAACTGTCGCTGTTGAGGCATTTCAATTCCGTCGCAATGGGACGGCTTTAACACTCACACACACACACATGTACACACACACACACATGTACACACACACACATCCATCCAAGGGGATTTGCTACATCACCTTGGATGCCTTTATGGACAGGTTAAACATTATTATTCATTTAAAAGTTTTCATATTCAAACGATACATGCATGCATACACAGACACACACACCGTTACTAACCAGCCTCTGTTTTTTTCCTTTGCTAAACTTCAAGACGGGCCAATTAATTGTGGAGTCCTTGATCTACAAACAATTACGATTACAGCGATGGATTCTCTGAGAACCTCCGAAAGTCATGGCTGCCTCTCCCAGCATCTTTGATAAGTCATGTTGGAGGAAGGAACTACTAGCGTGACACTGCATCTTATCACCACTGCCACATCAGCTGGAGAAATACCCTTGAATTAATAATTGATAATTGCAACATCAAACTACGGGTGATTTTTTTTTCTCTCTCTCCTTAAGAGGGAGATTCTTGATTCTTCTCTTTGTTTCTTTCTATATGTCAGAGATGCACAAATTTGCCTTCTCTGCTCCGATATTCGATTTTTTTTCAAAAGTTATGATCAACTTCCTGTAAGACCGCAGGTGATTACAGTCACACTGGAACATAAAACAGTGTTAAATTTAAATAGTTTCCTCTTGCTTTCCTCCATACGATCCACTTTTATTTTTTTCTATTGGGAACGGAAGTATTGTGATTCTGCTGCGTTAAAGAGCAGTTGTCGTAAAACAACATTTTGATTACTTTTACTGTTTCTTTTGCCAGTTACTGTTTTAAATAAAAACCTAATGATAAAAACATGACAAAACCATAATGATGATTCTGAATTGTTTAAATGTTTTTTATGACTTAGTATTTTTGTGTTTTTGTGATGCAAAGCACTTTGAATTGCCTTGTTGCTGAAATGTGCTACAAATAAACTTGATTGATTGATTGATTGATTGATTGATTGATTGACTGAGTGGATGCTAATGCGTTGTTAGCATCTTAGATGACTTATAATTACACTCATCAGTAACTTTAAGAGAACTTCTGTATGTTTTCCCTAGAAAATGTAGATCCTTACTTTAAATCTGAGATTTCCAAAAGGTTGTCAGCATTTCCAGTTTATTTAATTTCATGGCAGAATGAGATTTCGAGCTAAAAAGAACTCCAGTCCTTTATTATGCTATTTCCCCCCCTTGTGTTTTCTGATGAAAGTGTCTGTTGCTCTCACGCAGCATAAATGAGTGAGCCGCAGACGTGTTCGGACACGTCATAAAAAAATAATGTTTGCTTTACCTTCTAAACTCACCGATACATTGAGTCTTCACTTTGTAGCAGACTCCACGCTGAAGAATGTTGTTGTTTACGTCATTTCTTTTTTATGATGCATTCACTGATTGGAGCAAGTTTGGATTTTTGAGTTTGTGCCCAGCCTTTCCCCAATCAGGACTTGGCAAGCTGAAAGTCATTCTCTCTGTCAGTAAATTTCTCTGTATGTGTGAATGTTTACCCTGTTCTTTCATGTGCATGTAAATGACAGGACGGATAGTAGAGAAACTTGTTCCAGGGACTTTATATTAGAAACAAAAATATGACGTGAGCTTCTGTTCTCTTCTCATATTTAATGTTAACTCCTGAATTTTAAGTCAGTATTCTGCTTTGCTCTATATAGAAAAAAGAAAAAGTTTTCCAAGGATAAAAAGGACTTTGCAAAAATATTCACCTGCCTCATGTAGTTCAACATTTAATCACTACAAACTTCAACTTTATTTGGATTTTACGTGACAAACCAACACAGACCAGGAGTAAGAACTAGAAGGAAAATGTCAGAAAGTTTTTAAACCACAAAACAAAATCGATTTAGGGATGATGGAATGAACAGAGTCCACTTGGGGAGCAAAAGGTTTAAAATACATTAAGTGTTGTTGGTTGTTGTGCCGCCAAAGGTGGAAATATTCGAGGAGAGTGAAACGATTGCAAAACGATGTAGTTTGGTCCATAATACACCATTTATATTGATCTATTTTCACCACCATTTACTCCTCCGACATTAACTAAAATCCAGCTTTTTTTCTCAAAACAACAGAATCACTTCAGAAGAAAAATAATAAAAGAGAAGCATCTTTTCACACATCTTTTTGTTTTTTTAAACTGACTAAAAAGACAGATCTCTTGTTTTAAAGTGATTTAATTGAAAAAATCTTCCCTTCCTCTGAGACAAAGCCTTGTGCTTAAATATGTGTGAGAGGAAAAACAAAGCAAAATTGGTTTCAAGATTAACAGCAACCTGCCTCATCTACTCAATCTGAGTGTTTGCTAATGCAATCTGTTTTTTATTTTTACTTTCTTATGAGCTTTATTTGGTCTACAATCAAACTTTTTAAAGCAACTTTGAGTCAAATGTAAAAAGTAGGTTAGTTTTTTATTTATTTTGCTCATGTTTAACCTTCCCATACATAAGTAAAATAAAAGAAGAAGAAAAAACACACAATGCTAAAAAATAAAAAAAAGTAATAAAAATAGATAAACAAATTTGAACACAAAATGTAGACTGAAAAAAGCGTAAGTAGAAGCTTACTACAAGTTTATTAGACCTTTCCTTATTTAGACATACAGTATCAACATCAAAATGGCAGAATCTTTCCTGTATATTATAAATCATATAAGGAACTCCAACTAAGTTGGTTGTCTTTTAGGTATTTCTTGTTATTGATTGTTTTTGCCATATGTGGGTGTTTTCCTGCTAAAATTCCCTTTCACGATAAACCTTTCCAGAAGAAAATCCCGTATGAGGAACAGAAAAACTGCACTGACATGAACATGGTCGTCGGACCAGAGTGGAGGAAGAGCTGCTTTAGCCACACACACACACACACACACACACACACACACACACACACTTCACTGCTTCCCCTATCATAACTGAGACACACACTCAGCCATGTCCACGTCAACTCTCCGTCGGTAGCATAGCCAAGTCTGCAGGAGGGGGGTCATGCTAACACAAACATGCGCACACGCACACGTCCTACCTTCTTACACAGAAAAGCACTTTGTGGACAGGCTGTCTGGGGAAAGGTGCGAACAAGATATTTTGTGGCCTTTTTTTTCCTGGAGTTGCCAAGCCACTCTAATAGCTCCGTGTGTGTATGCGTCGGCGTTTAGCTGTGTTTGTCGGGGCCTTCGTAGACTTTGAGTATACACTTGCCCTTTACAGCGAGGTGTCGAACCCGAGCGTAACCCTTGAACCTAAACCTAATCCTAACCCCAAAACGTCAAACTTCCTTCAAGCAACCTTTTGTGTTTCCGAGAGGAAAAAGAGGGGCAGACAAATCGCTTCCAAATATGTCTTCACTCCTTGTGGTCCAAGATGCTGAGAGATGGGTCTCACTCTGCTGCATGGGGGTGAATCCCTGACGGCATCCGTGTTGCACAGTAAGAGACCCCATTTCTGCCACCCAACAGGAGGGCAAGAGGGACAGGCACCAGCAAGAGTGAGAAAAGATAAAGTTGTCTATTTGTTTTTGCTCCACCTTGCTCTGGTGCGACGCTCGTCTTCCGCGTTAAGACCTGCGTCTTTATACGGCCAAGTCGCAAAAATAATAATAAAAAGAAAACATTGAATTATTTTTTCTCAAATGACGTGTGACCCCAAAAAGTCATTTTCCCGTTCTCACATCTTTGTACAGCTGTCCGTGTTTCTCCCGGATGGAAGAACAGCTTATCGGAACGTGGATCCAGACATTATGAAAGGCCAGAATGTGGAGAGGAAGACAGGCCGACGTTTAAAAGGATCTGCTCTTCTGCAAAAGCAGCTTTGCAAGGCTGCAGGAATGAATGCATGACAAGAACACAAAGTATTTTTGATCCTGTTTCTAGTGCGAATGTCTTAGTGCTTACAGGTAGCTCTATGGCGAGGTATAGGAACTTGTTTTAAGTAAGAAACACTTCCTCTGTGGTCCATACTGAATCTGAATTTCCCATGTTTCGTATCACATTTTGCTTCAGTAATGTACAGATCTGGAAAAAATAGTACCGAGCCCCACTGAAAACCTCCTGGTTATTCCACCAAATATTGATTTCTGAACTATTCCTCGATTAAACATTAGTGTTTTTGTTTCTAAATGTACATGGACTTATTCTCTTTGCATTATTCGAGGTCTGAATGCACTGCATCTTTTTTCATTATTTTGATCATTTTTCTTTTTCTGCAAATAAATATTACATTTTTGCTTAGAATTTCAGAGACATGTTGTCAGTAGTTCATAGAATAAAATAACAATG
>NW_015112649.1:105224-117611 GCF_001443285.1 Poecilia latipinna | reverse complement strand
TAACAATGTTCACTGTAGACAAATGTACTATGAAAGGTAAAATAAGACAAAATGATATAACAGTTATATATATATATATATATATATTCAAAGGTAAACTTTACAACAAAAATTAAAAAGTTTACTCAGAAAACTTTATCAAGCTGGCACTGCAGGTCCAAGTGTTTTGTTCTTATGTACATTTGAAAAAATCCTGACGTCCATATATGTTTTAATTAATTGATTGTATCTAATCGAGTGTTTCAAACACCTTTTAATTTCTAAAAGGTCTTGGAGCCTCATTCGCTTAAAGGGCATTTTAGATTTTTTTTTTAAGCTGTGACATGTTTCAACTGGATGCTATTTGCCCCTCAGCCTGAGTTGTGTGCTGCTGCTACTGCAAATCTTCCTGTGTGCCTGCTGCCTCTGGGCTCTGCTCTATCCCAGTTTGCAACCACCTTTGCACTTTACCTTAACTCGACCTGTTGTCTCCAGTCGTCTGCATGTATCACTGTGAGAGCGCCCAGATGTACATTCCCAGACATGAAAACTCGTCACGAGCTCATCTAGTGGTTTCATACAGTTTAAAATATCATGGAAGAATTGTTTTGTGTGGAATGTCACGCTAAGGCCAGAGGTGTCAATCATCTCCTCTCGGCTTTGTCTCATTAACGCCTCTCCTCCTGCCAATATCCTCATCACTCTCTTCACATCATCTCTCACACCTTTCTTTAATCATCTGCTGGTTCAAAAGCTCAGCCTGGAGGAAAATAACATTATACCTTGCTACCCGATGAACCTTTGACATGTACAGAGATGTTTTCGTGTTCGGATGGTGGCAGGCAAGCCGTGCTTTGGGGGCGCGCGTTCCAAACACGCATCGCTTTGCGATAAGAGCGTGACGCAAATCGTGTGTCGTTTGCGTGTATAATAAGATTTCTTTCTGTGTTGATTTTTTGTGAGCTTGCACGTGAGGCACGACGGTGGGTGTGTTGACTTGCGGGGCTCCGAGAAGCTTTCCTTACCGTGACCACGTGCTGCCCCTCCCGTCGTGCTAGCTTGGAGCAGCGCTGCGTCAGCATTTTGTTCCGCAGAAAAAGCAAACATGTCGTAAAAGAAAGTAAAGAGGGGAGGACACACCGTGTGCCTTTAACAGTTTACAGTTACAGCAACTGCTAAAAATGTTGAGTCTTTGTAATTAACTTACACTTTACAAGAACATCTGTCAGTCAGCCAGCTGACACCCAGAGGGGAGAACATAAATCTGTCAGAAAGACGTGTCACACCGAGACTCTTAGTGCGTACACAGTGATGCATAGGTTCTATAATGCAAGTTTTAATAGTGGCTCGAAGAACCGGGGTTTAAAAATTACATGGGGTGATTTATTTTGTTCTCTAATATACACTGACAAAAATCTTAATAAAACGTACATTTTCACTGCGTTGCTTTATAAAAAAAATAAACAACCTTCTTTAGGAAGAAAACCCACTAATTCTGCTTTCTGTATATTTAAGTTTATGACATCAGAAGAGGCTCAAGAGTCAAACTTGTCTTCTGGAGTTAGAAAACACTGACTGGAATGTGAGTAAACAGGATGAAAAAACGTGGAAAAGAACAAACCGATGGGTGCAACAAAAGAACTTGGATCTGTTGCCTCACGCCTCGTGTTGCCGTCACATCAAGGTGAGAACTGTGGCAGAAATGAACTCTGCAAGTAGGAAGGAAATGTTTTTTGGCTTCCTTGAGACACACTGTGCTTCCAGACCTGGTGTGATCGAAGGAGTGACGGATATAGAAATGCAGAATGTACATATTCTTCATAAGAATTGATGGAAGTGGATTTATAGACATCAACAAATAAATATCAGAAAAACAAAACAGTTTTGATACATACAGCCAAGAAAAATTATGATTAGTATTTAAAAACAAATAAAAGTGTAACTGTGAAAATCGATGGGATGATATGAATATGCAAAGAAAGATTTGAAGACAGTTTGTGTGAAAGAAAGTCAAAGATCCAAGGCTTTCCATGTCTTAAAGTTACCAAAAATAAAAATAAAAAAGTTTCCACAAAATATTTAATACACTTCTGCAAGTATGTTAAATTTTTTATCACATCTTTTACGTTAATTTTAGAACCAATTTTTTCTGGATTAATTACAAACAGTTGTTCATTAGTTGGGTTGTTGCCGTCATTGATGAGAATTTCACTTTGTCAAAATCTTTGCAAGCAATAAAATATTGACATTTTGCTGTGTTCATTTTATCCCTGTATATAAAGTGAGTGGATTAATTTTACAAAAAAAAGTTTTAAAAGTAGCTTCAAAGCGCTTTAGAGGATGACATTTAAGTCTAAACGATATGATTATTTTTGAAATCCATTAATGACAGTCATATTTCAAACTCTCGCCTGTTGACCGCTGGAGGGAGGCACCTGGGCCCCGGTGGTGACCCCACAGAGGATAATAAGTGTGTTTTAAATAATGGATGGACGGACAGTTCAGACTCCCAAAGCAGCTGTCAGCTTTCCCATAATCAAGTTCCCATGAAATGCCTAAAGTGTCATGCACTTCTGGAAATTAACCCTCTTACGCAAAAAAAAAAAAAAAAAAAAAACTCTGAGGGCTGACAGAAAAACTTCCTGCATTCTCTGGTAGCAACTCCATGATTTGTTTTGGATTTATAATCATTTGGGAGGGGCAGAAAATTTGAAAAGGTATCTAGTAAGCCGCTAAATTAGTACACGGTGTCCCAGGGTGTGACCCGGCTGCATTCTTCGGTTTCAACCAAATGTAGCATACAACACATGACCTGGCAAACGAGTAACTTGAAAACATATTTGTCAGACTGGCAATCACATAAGCGTTCTCTTCGTTTTATTACTACCACTGACTAATATTGCCTGGACGAAAGGAAAGTTCCACGTGTTGGCCTGAGGGTACGTTACGTTGTCTCTCACTTCTTACTGGCGACTTTTCAGGTTTTGTTCTTACTTTTGGGGAATGAAGCGGCTCCAGTGAACCTGGGGAAAGGTGTGATAACTGAAGGCGGTGAAGAGAGAGAGAGAAAAAAAAGAAACGGCCACTAATCCTCTGGGTCAGTTCACATTTGGAATAAAATAGTGTCAGCTTTTCGGCACCTCAGCACGATTTGCAAGTTTGCACAGAAACTTTATAGTCGAATGGCACTGATGTGAAGCAGGATACCATACAATCAGTGGACAGTGTTCATATTTGGACAAAAATAAATGAAGATGTTGAGTAGAGATTGTAGTGTAGCAGGAGTTGCGCTACGAAAACATATTTTTACTCAGGTAAAAGTAAAACGTGCTGTCCAAGAATTTACTCAAGTAAGAGTAAAAAAGTATGTGATGAAAAAAGGTTACTCAAGTACTGAGTAACTGATCAAATTACCTGATTTAACATTTAAAAATGATGTAATCAGACAAAAAAGTAAAGTTATGGACACATTCTGGTATTTTAAAGACTAAAAGGGGAAAAAAAAGTTACTGTAAATGAATAATTGCAATTATTTCAGACAGAAGAAACACTTTTCCAAATGACGTTAAATGAACAATGAAATTGAAATAGTTGGTAAAACAAAAATACTAAAAGAAATCTTACTTTAACTTGAACTGTAAGTGTGCCTGCATCTCATGCATTTTGGGTTTTTTACCCCTTCATTCAGAGAAGTTACTCAAAGTAGGTCAAATACCCAGAAACTACTCAAGTTTGAGTCGTGACACTTTATTTTAAATGTCACTCAAGTATAAGTACAAAAGTAAAAATTACTGTGTAGAAAAGTTACTCCTAAAAGTACTTCATTTCAGCAAAATGTTGTTTCAGTAAACGTAACTGAGGTCTCTGTTGGATTGATATCCGGTGACAGTGAAGGCCATTGGACTGTAGTAAAATCCCAAGTTGGGATCAATTGAAGCTTTGTGACATGGAGGATTGTTCACCTGGAAGTAGCCATTAAAACGGTCGTTAAGGGACGGACATGATCAGCAACAAAACTCAGGTAGATTGGTGTTTATGTTGATTGGATTGTGCAAAGAAAACCTCACACCATGAAACCAGCCGCTGCCTGAACTGTTGTTAAGAATCGGGATGGATTCATGTTTTCACGTCATTTGCACTGAATTCTAGAAATACTCTCTGAATGATCCAGCTGAAATTTGCACTTATCCAGCCAGGCTTGTTTTTTAAACTTGTTGCTCAGCTGCGGCGTCTTGTAGCGTCAACTCCAGCTACCTCCTGTCACATGTTGATGTGCCCCCAGGGCAAGGCACTTTACCCCAAGTCGCTACCAATTGGTGCATAGATGAGGGTGAATGGGTGTAAAGTGTGGTCATTGTGACAGAAAAAGTTCTACGTACGTTTAGTCAATTTATTGTTTACTTCTTCTTCAAAGGGGTAGAAACTCCTCCACGTCTCTGGAGCAAACAGTCGTAGCTCGTGGCTATTTAAGCTGCTGTCGTCTCCCAGTCACCTCAAACCAGTCTGCCCGTTCTCCTTTGACCTCTGACATCGTCGAGGCATTTTCGTCAGCACACAACTGCCGCTCCCTGAATAGTTTTTATTTTTCTCACCTCTTTAAAACCAGACACATAATTTTGGGTCCCAGTCAGCGGCAGACCGGAGTTGAAATTTAGCCCAGGAACTTGTTTTTTTAGAGCCCTTTTATCCTATCAGATATGTTATTAAGTGGTACTTAATATGTTATTAAGTGGAACTTCCATGTTAACTTCCATTACTTAAGTTTCATATTAAGTGGAATCTTTATATGAAAACAAAATTACTATATTTGCGGCATCATGATACTATGTTTTTTTCAGCAATCAAAAGTACTGTGTGAATCTATTGATTAAAAAAAAGTCAATAAATGTTTACTAAACAAGCAGCTTAGAAAAATCAAAGCTAATACGAGGCCACAAAAAACCTTTTATGTCACGAAAGCCCTCAACAAAAGCAAACTTTTATTCACACGACAATAAACAGATGATGGCATCTTAATCTCTGAAGACCAGAACAGTTTAGATAAAACCTGTACTTTTTAACAGCTTCAAACATAAAAAAATATATGATTAATTTTCCCTTTAACACATGGCAAAGTTGTTTTATCCAGAGTGAGCCCTCACGTTTCTGGTCAAAGAGGCAGATTAAGCTTATTTTGTACCTTGTGCACACAAATTTATGACAACAAGAAGATGTCTGAAATTAATCTCTGTCATCAGGTGAGTGTGCCAAAGATTTGCTCTGAATTTCTGTCAGAGGAAATAATTCAATTTGATTATTTAAGTCGAGGTTTAGACCACAATACTTAGATCTAGAGGCAATGATAATGATAAAAAGAAACTGATAAATGATCAACTTTAGAACACGTTTTTGTGCTAGAGCACAAATACAAATGTAATGTGTAAATAGACGGTTGTCTGGACTTGCTTGCCAAAACGAATAAGTTGAAAGTCAAACTTGATTGGCCCAATTTGATGGACCCGAATCACCTTTCGCATTTAGGACTCAACATTTATCTCCAGGTGTCTTATCTCTTTTACGCTCGACTGTATATGTTTGTGCTAACTATTGTGTTTTCATTTGGGTGAGAATCATATGTCATTTTGATATTTTTTTTAAAGAATGAAACTTTTTCTTCTTTTTTTTTTAAGCTGTCTACAACCATATAAACGCCATCACATTCTTTAGAAATTAAATGTTATTATTCTGTGTCAGCAGCCAGGGAGCGGCCCAATCACCAACTCACTCCTCCTTTGGTTGGCTCTGGTTACATGGCTTTGTATATTTCACTTGGTCATTTTTCATATATATAAGAAGAAAAAAACATTAAAAAAATAAAAACAAGCTGTGGATTTGTTTGGCTTACAGTTCATGTGTCGGTCAAAATGTAAATTTTCCTTGAGGAAACAGAGACCACTGGCTGCAGGTGAGCATAATAAATCAGCTCCCTTCACTTACACGAAAATCATCTCCTCATAAAGAGGTGTCACGTCCCAGGTGACTGCGGTGCCAAAGAGCTGTGCCTCGGCTGTATGCAACTCGTAACCAAGTGAAAAGATATGCAGCCTGCCTGACTGAAAGCAATGAGCGGGGAGGCTGTGATATCCTCCCTGCTTAAAAGCAGTCTTCCCCTTTCATGCCATCCCACTCTCCGATTGGTATAACAGGTAATTAGTGGTGTGTCGTGGCCCGAGGGAGCCGAGGAGCTAGGAAGAGGTGGATGAGTGGCGAGAAGGAGAGTAAGAGAGAGAGAGAGAGATTTCTGATTACCTGACAAGTTAGGGCTGGAAAGGCTACACTTAGCCCATTAAAGATTTTTTCTTCAGCGTGACATTTGAGAGCAGCTGTGAAGCCGCGCGCCACCTTGCCATTTCCCCGTACACTGGGCATCCATTTAGGGACACGGATGGAGGGAGAGAGAGAGGGGGGGGAACGAGTTAGAGAGAGGGGCCACCGGGCCATCACAGCAGCACAAATGGATTTCATTCACCAAGGTGAACTGTAGTACTCTGATAAATGCACTTCCTTGAATGTCAGCAAATGTCACCGGAGAAGCCATTTGCCACCGTTTTAATAGCTTCCACGGACTTATGGTGGGAGTGACGGCCGAGCAAGGCGGCGGGAGAAGGGAAGATGATGAGTCACGCAGAGGAGCGGGCAGGCTGAGCGGGAGAACGAATCACGGATGCATGAGCAGGCAACACTGAGGACAAAAAAAAAAAAAACCACAACAGCAACAGAGGGATTATGTCAAACAAAAGGAGAACAAGTTTGGCTATCGTCACTTCCACGTGATTAAGCAATTAGCTACTTGATACTTCTCTAGCAACACGAGTACTTCTTCTTCTGCCTCCTCTCTGTCACTTTTCCTCTGTTTTCACCTGCAGATGTTCCCTCCTGCGAGAATTACATCATTGCCCACATTGCTTCAGTTTTGCGGCTTCCTCTCTGCGCGAACGCATGTATCCGCATAAGACGGAGGCTACACCCCGTGTCATCCGTGTCTGTTGGAGTGAGAGTTGACATCATTAAGTGCAATGTGAGAACCTGCAGGTTCAGTTGAGGCCTCGGCGCCCTGAGGACTGGCACACAACGAAACTGCGAACAAATCAACACAGTTGAACGGGCACAATTGTCTTGACAGTTTTGCTTTGACTAATAAAATAAAGGCAAGGCGGATTAATTACTCATACAACCATCCTCAAACCTCACCAACCCTTTGGTGAGGTCATCGTCAAACATGGTGACCGTTTCCTTCACTTGTTGCTGCCAGTTTCCTGTTTGTTCTTTTTTAATTTTAACTCCTGATTTGTTTGTCTCCCTGTTCACTTTACTTTTGCACTTCAGAATAACTCGACGCCTTGTTTTTGTTTCTTATAGGAACTTTTTTTTTTTTTTTTAAATTGCACCCACTGGGTTTGCATCAGTGTGTGAGTAGGTAGGTTGTTTTGACCGCTTGAGGACGACGCTGGCTGCAGCCAATCCTAATCCCCCATTCATTTCCACAAGCAGTTGCTAAGGTTACAAATTACCTTTGGAGCTGGTAAGTGGTTTCTTTTATGACACTGGACGCCCTAATCCTTTTACTGAATACATATTTCATTTAGGATTAGCTCAACAACGGATACAGTTGTTTTTTTTTTTTGTTTTTGTTTTTTTGGGGGGGGGGACTTATTTCGACTCCGGCTCTGCGTTTTGTTCATGCTCATCAGGCACAGCACTTGCAAATCAACTCTGACTCCCATTTAAAGTAACTAAATAAATTAATAAATAATGCTTTTTATAACTTTAGTCTCTCGGTTTTTTTTTTGGTTTTTTTTTTTCTTTCTTTTTCTTCTTCTCATGGCAGAGTGGTGGGAAAACCTGAGGGAAGTGAAACTCAATCAAGCAGCCTCTGTTAGATAAGTAACGACAAGGCTATTATCTGGTAAACAATCGATGAGAGCGCATTATTCTCCTTTTCAGCCTCTGTGGTGTGTTCAGGCTGCCAGTTTTTAGCAGCTGCCAACAATTATGGTGTGTTGTTCTTTAATGTCTTTTTTAGCACAAAAAAAGAAAAAAATAGAAAGGAGCTGGTGTGTTTATCTTTGCCTGAATTTCTCAGCTATGATATGACTATGGTATCTGCTGGCTCTCATTTTGACTGAGTTGTGACTTCAACTGGTAAATGAAACCCTGAAAAAAAAAGAGAAATTATTTTATGGTATTCAGGATAATAACTTGTTGGGTTATAGTTTCAGGATCTTTCCCAATAATTCTTAATTATGTTTTGTAGGTAACATTGCAAAACGTCACTCTGTTTTATTGGGATTTTAAACTGATGTAAAGTGCCTCGTAGAAGAAACAACTCAAAGTTTGCGCATTTTTAAACAACAAAAAACTAAAAAATGTATGGTTTGCATTTGTATTTACCTTCCCTTTTTCCTCTGATACCCCTAAATATAAGCTATTTAGTGCAACCAGTTTAGAAGTTACAGATTTTAGCTGCTGTGTGAAAACATTAGCATCATGAAAACACAAGAGTGTCATGAGGGGCGCTTCACCTTAATTTGAGGATAATAACCCCCCAAAAAATACAGCTGCAGCAACAATTAAAGGGTTTTGGTAAAACCACAGGCATGTTTTAGAATGGCACAGTCAAAGTCCAGACCTTAATCCAGAGAATCTGAAATCCAGAGAATCTGAGGCAAGATATTACAATTTGCTTCACAGATACTCGCCATCCATTCAGACTTAGCAACGAGAGCAGAGATGCATCTATTCAGAATTATGTGCAGTATTGTGTTGGTCCATAACTCGACTGTAACCCATTAAAATGTGCAGTTTAGTTTTGACAAATTGTGAAGAAAAAGTTCCCGTGGCCTAAATGCTTCAGGAAGCAAATGGAAATTATACAACCCATTTTTTGTTCATATTTAAATCTCATTCATGCTTTGAATGAGCTTCAGCTGCAGTTCAGGAAGGACGATTTTATTTTCTGACTCTTGCCAGGACTTGAATGCTCCACTTTCTCCGGCGTACAGAGCCGCTTGTTATTGACCTAACGCGGCGATTGGAATTTTCTGAGCTGACACGAGTTCTGGGAGCCTCAGTGCTTTTAGCGCGCTTCCCTGTTCCCTCTCCTTGTTCCTCCTTGTTCCTTTTGCTCTGTCTGAGTTGACATATTTAGCTATCAAACTCCTGAATTTATCTGAGACGATATGATCTCATTCACCGTTTACCCACTTGTCCAACTTACTGAAAAATTTCATTCCTGACACACTGATACTCGTGGATGTGAAAGCTTTGGACGCTTTACGTGATGAGATCATCGTCTGGGTCATTGTTGGCAAACACAACAAAAGCCTGATGGGAAGAAGCTCTCCTCTCTATGTGTGTGTGTGTGCGTGTGAGTGTGTGTGTGTGTGTGAGTGTGTGCACTTGATGGCTTCATTCCCATATCAGCAGTGTTCTCTCTTTGGATGAGTCAGGAGTCTAAGATTGGCCACCATCCTCTCTCATCTTTCTCTATCGTCCCACACACAATAAATCAAACAATCTTACACACACACACACACAGACAGAGAGAGAGAGAGAAAGAGAGAGAGAGAAGGTGGGTTCTGGGGTGAAGTGGTGCTCAAAATTACTGAACTTGGGGTCAGGTTGAAGTGAGAGACAAGGCACAGACGGGTCATGCTTCCTTTTGGACGTGATGCGTTTCATTTGG
The DNA here is from genome assembly GCF_001443285.1 of Poecilia latipinna. Classification (NCBI taxonomy): domain Eukaryota; kingdom Metazoa; phylum Chordata; class Actinopteri; order Cyprinodontiformes; family Poeciliidae; genus Poecilia; species Poecilia latipinna. The sequence goes on along the minus strand of NW_015112649.1, from coordinate 107,908 downwards.
TTGTTTCTGCTGAGATAGTAAAACCCTTAGTGTCGTCTCTAAACTTTTTTGTTTTTTTTTACAAACTCCTCTAAGCCGTACAATCGTATCATAGCTCTGCGTTTTCCAAAAGCTGACTCCCATCTCTGTGTTTTGAATTCGAACGAAGCAGCAGATAAAGAGAGCAACACACGGCGGCCGAGGAGTGCCAGAATGAGCCGAGCTCCTGAGTAGAAACCCGGAGGAAGGGATTTGGCGTAACACCCGGCTGTCTACCTGTCTGTTTGACTGAGGGGAAGGGGGGTTTTCATTGTAACTCCAAGCCAAGACTATTCTCTTCAGTGGCGACTTGAAATGTGTGTGTGTGCTTTTGTGTGTGTGTGTGTGTGTGTGTGTGTGGGCCTGCGTGCGTACGTGAAGTGTGTGTCTGTTTTCCTTGCTTGCTTGGTCTCAGAGGCATCATGGTGAGGAAGAGATAGGCTGACAACCAAAATTTCTCTGCAGTATAGATATCTGTGCAAACACAAAGCGAAACAGAGAGGATGGGTGACGCAGAGGAGAGAGGCGACGGGGGGAACGTAACAATAAAACTGAATTTCACTGAATTTCTTCATGCCGATGGGGGGGGGGGGGGCAACAGAAAAACCCTGCACCTCTGTTACTCACTCTTCTTGTGTGTTTTGATCATTTTCTTTTAATCCCGCTGTATGAATGTCAGTCACTGTATGTCAGACTATTCTTTCTTTCTTTCTTAATTGTTTCTCTTGATTCTTTTGATCATTTCCATCTCTCCAGTTATCTTTTCTCTCAGCCTATTTCCTCCCTGGTATGAACTGTCGTTTGGTTCCTTGGTAAAAGTTGTTCTTCGGGGCGCTGCAAATTTACAATCACTCCAAAGAAAGGAATCCTCCTCCGTCATGGAAAACGTATGAGAGGGATCAGGGCCGCTTTTTAAACCTTAACACATCTCTACGGTCCACATTTCCAACAGCAAGTGAGAGTGTATGTGCCTCTGTTTACCATACAAGGCAGCAAAGTTTTTTTTAATAAAACTGCTAATTTGGCTACACAGGACTTTGACCTGTAAAATACCCACAAATTAAAAAAATAAAATAAATTAAATGACACAGTTTGTTTTATTTGCAATTTTTTTATGCATCAAAAATATTTTGTTACAGAGCATCTCATCTTCAACAAAGCACAAATGAGGAAATACAAGCCCAAATTTAAAAGTTCCAACTTTTAGGCTTCCGTTTTGCCATATAATCAGAAAGAGGTTCGTTACAGACCAGAAATTTTTATGGGGTAATTAATGCAGAAAATGTAAAAAAAGATTAAAAAAAATGTGTAGATTAACAGGCGTGAAGATATGTAGATAATACAAAGCATATTTACATAGGGACAGTAGATTGTTCATGTTGTGACATGATTCTGAACGTAAAGTGACATTGACTGGAGAAAAGACCAGTTATTAGCAAAAATGTCTCCAATGTCAGCTTTATAAAAGCATGAAATTCCACACACATACACTTTTCCTTATCCTTGTAAAGAAAACTCAATGTTTATAAAGTGAAATTGACACAGTCGGTTTGAAGCAGGTTTAATTAATCTCTTTATTAACAAATATATGCTTCAAAATGAGAGGAAAGTATTTACAAAGAAGTCCAGTTTCAATTCCAGCCCAACAGATATAAAGGGTTTTTTTTAAATGTCTTTGCAAAGTATCTCTTGTGCATAAAAATACAGTGAAGCTTTAATAATTATTTCACCTGGTTTCCTAAAAAAAAAAAAAAATCCATATTACACAGACTTTCCACATACATTCTCATTTCATTAGAGAGAGAGAGAAAAAAATACCATAAATTGGGTCAAAAGCTTGAAGATTAATGCAGTGGCAATTAAATTGGTTGATAACACCTGACCTCCAGGCAGTTATCCATAATGAGATAATAGTAATCTCTGCTCCAAAAGGGAGAGAAGAAAAAAGACTGTCTATAAGTCTGTTTCCTTTCAGACACTTACATTAATGTCACAGCTAAAATATGATTTATTCTGTGGATTAATCAAGAAACTTAATGCAGAAGGACTTTAGTGGGAGTGGGTGAGAGGTTTAAATAGCCTTTGTGTGCATAAAATTGGATCATTTTTCATTTAAATAAAAGAAAAGAGCAGAGGCAAAGAAATATATGTCGAGGTTTACGTTAATTGTTTTAACAGTTACTCATGTTAGTTTTTTTTTTTTTACTTTTTGTTTTTCTTTTTCCCTTGAACCTTGAGGGATTTTCTTTCTTTTTTCTTTTCTTTTTCTTTTTTTTTCTTTTTTTTTGTCAGAAACCTTCTTGGGGATATAAATAGTCTACAGACGTTTCAAGTCCAAACACAGACAGGTTTCTCATGGAGCAGAGCAGGGGATGGAGGTTGGGGGGGAGGGGGGGCGGGGACGCTGAGCACCCCCAGCAGCCGGTGACGTGGTGAGGTTGGTGGGTTTTCCTGCCGGGGGAAGATTTAATAAACGCAGAAAAACAGAGTGCGCACAGTGACGGGGTTGCTGCGGGGTGAGGACGGTGGCACTCTGGACACATCCTTCTCTAGGAAGGATGTTGAGTTTTGGAGAGAGAAAAAAAAACAGAAATAACAAAAAAAAAAAAAAAAAAAGATACGGAGGACTGTTTTTAACCCCCCCGTAAACCCCCCCCCTTCCCTTC
>NW_015112649.1:90899-102072 GCF_001443285.1 Poecilia latipinna | reverse complement strand
TTTGGACACATCCTTTTCTAGGAAGGATTTTGAGTTTTGGAGGGAAAAAAAAAAAAAATAAAAAAAAAAAAAAAAAAAAAAAAAGCTACGGATGACTGTCTTTAACCCCGCCGTGAACCCCCGACCTTACCTTCCGACTACTTCCCATTACCTCTGCACGAGATTCGGGCCGCATTCCGCAGCGCGCGCACGCGCACACGCGGCATTGTGCGGCTGTGTTTGGCAGAGGCCGCGCGGGAGCAGAGAGGGCGGCGGCGTGCTGTTCATGGAGGGGTCAGAAGAATGAAAACCGCCGCGTTCACAGGGCACTTTACAAAGAGACACGGATGGTCTGTGCAGCCGCAGTCAAATGGAAATGCTGAAGCCGAGGCGCGGGGACTGCTGGTTCCTAAAGCCTGAATAAAGACAGCCGTGTTTACCGGGAGAAGACGGGAAAAGTGACATTCCTTTTTTTTTTTTTTTTTTTTAGCTGTAGGTGGCGGATTAAAGGTGTTCACAGCCACAGAAGAGAAAAACATCACACTAAATTGGAGAAGAGTTGAGGGAAAAAAGTTTATTTTCTGTTTGAAGCGAGAGAAAGAGGGAGACAGAGAGAGAGACAGAAAGAGAGAGACGCCAAAAAGAAATATATAATTATGTGTATTAATTATCCCTATTTTAATTAGGCTTATTATAAATACAAAAAAAAAAATCACACCACAGATATGTAATTTAAATAATAAATCGAGATTAATATAGTAATTTAAAAATAAACACACCCGTTCCGTGGAAGCATAACTTTGAAGTTTCGTCACGGGTCCTTGTGTTATTTAGTCAAAATAAAAACGTGATCTGGATTTTAAGTTCTATATCTAAAGTTAGCCTAATCAAAGACGTGGAAATCTGGGTTAGCCAAGTTGATCCACCAAAACCAACTTTAGCCACATTTAAACGTCGACACGCGTCTTTTCAGCTTCAACTTTTTAGTCGCTTTTACATGATCTTTTATTTCAACATACAGACTTTTCGATTAAAAAATAATAATAATAATTCTTTTAAAAGTCATATTTAGGGAAATAATTGTGATTGTGATGTTGAACCTTAAAAAGTTTAATTTTGTCAAACCATTTGTTACTGCCCTTATGAGACACAAGTTAATTAGATTAATTATTCCAAGCGAAGTGATACATTTAGGATGATGTCATGATAATAAAATGTATAAAATTTGACTTTTTATGCAGCACAATAAAAAAACAATCTGAATTGTATTTACTTATTAAATACGCTACATCTCACTGTGGATAAAGCTGAATTTCACTATGACGTAACAGATCTTCGATCTCATCCCTAACTCCAAATTTCATGTTTTTCATTTGGTATAAACTTTTTTTTTTTTTTTAAACGTAAATTTGACGCAAGTGTCCATGTATTTTATTTCATATATTATACTGATGACTGTTTCTAATCATCTGAAACAAGTGGGGCCGTCGTTTTTTAATGCTATACGATAACACCGAGGGGAAAGGTCACGGCAGCTTAAGGAGTGAAGGGAAGCTGTCTCGTGAGAGCAGAGGACGGAGGGCAGGGCCACAAACTACAGCTGCCACATGAATGTTTGATAAGCGGCTGGGATAATGGCTCCTTCAGTCGGTCGAACATCAACATCTCCATCGCGCTCTGACATCTGCCATCTTATAGCTAATAATCCGAAGCTGAATAATGAATGAAAGGCAATAACCACGCCGAGATGGGATATGGGTCAAATTCTAACCCGAGAGTGATTGTTTAAGTACTTTATGTGGTCCGAGATTCATTTGTTTCTCTTTTAGGTTGTTTGTGTGTTTAACACGGGAATTTCAGTTGCAGGGGGATGAGCTGCGCTATGGTGAGTGAGTTTGATAAAAAAAATAAATAAATAAATAAATAAATAAAAACTCTGATACCCGACTGACCAATCAGCGACACGGTGACGCAAATTACCCAATCAGTGAGGAAAAGTTTCACTCCGGTGTTTTCATGGACCCAAATCAAGTCTAACTAATAATAATAATAATAATAATAATAATAATAATAATAATAATAATAATAATAATAATAATAACAATAATAATAATAATAATAAGCATTAATACGTTAAATTATTATTATTATTATTATTATTATTATTATTATTATTATTATTATTATTATTATTATTATTATTATTAAAATTAAAACTTTGCATTTGCTTAAATTGTGCACTTTTGTGTTAATGGCTTGGAGACTTCTACTACTACAATAATAATAATAATAATAATAATAATAATAATAATAATAATAATAATAATAATAATAATAATAATAAAGAATTCAATGGCTCATCCTTGATGAATGACCTGTTGTACCTCTGCTTCCCTCCTGTCCCTGCACTCCACCCTCGTCGGTTCTCCCAGACATCAGTTATTGATCCAATATACCGACCATAATCAGATCGGACGGGCTCTGCTCAGCCGTAAATAAGTAGACTTGTCTATAGTTTCCAGTTACGGGACGGTTGGTTTCGAACGACAGCTCTGATTGGCTGGTGAATCCAACCGCTCGATGAAAACACACACACCTGAGACCCCACAATGTAAAGGATACAGTGTTAACCTGTTGCCTGTAGCAACCACGTGAGAGCTAGTTAAATGCCTGATTAATCACTGACGTTAATTCTAGGTCAGTGAGACTTATTTTATTTGTGCGCAATAAACAAGTTGTAGTCTAATAGTACACTTCAGACTTACGTCATTAGACTGGAAAATAAATTTCCCTAAAACTGCAAACATCAAATTCTTATAATGTACTTAAAGGACTTGTATTGTTATCGCTTCGTTACAATAAGAATAAGAACATTCCGATTCTGATCTAAATGTTTTAGAGATTCAGTTTGTTTCTGCTGAAAGATTCAAGATAATTAATTTTCGGTCAACATCGAGTTCAAAATAAGAACTCTCTCACTAGTACAACAGATCCATCCATTAAATGTTTAAGTTCAAGTAAAAATTGAAATATTAATTGTACCCATTAATATTTGTAGATTTTGGATCAACTATATTAGTTTGTTAATGCAATGTAAAATCGTGGTTGAATTATACAGATATTGTGTTACTTTAATAAAATTTCTACTTATACATTTGAAAAAAACGGAAGTGAAAACGCAGTCAGTCAAATCTTATTCTACTCCTTATACACACACACACACACACACACACACACACACACACACACACACACACACACACATATATATATATATATATATATATATATATATATATATATATATATATATATATATATATATATATATATATATATATATAAGTTTGTATCCATCTTGCCATCTTGAAGTAGTTCAGCAACAATCCTAAAGCTACTGTTGAACTTTGTTGTCAGGGAAAAATCTTTTTAGAAAAGATTTACTAAACTGTATCAGTAACATTTCATTCTTTAAACACAAAAAATAGTTTTTTGTTCTTATTTTCCATCGTGGAGGACAGATAAGAAAAAGAAACGTGCTAACTATAGTTAACTAGCTGAGTAACTAATCTACATGCCCACTGTTGAGCTTAAATCATTTCAACTCAGAAAACCCCCAAAGAGAATATATGTAAAGTGCTTCATCAATTGTACTCATTCAATTATAATTTTTTGTCTTTTGTCAGTGTAGAATAGATGAGTGTTTCAATATCTTAATATGAATTATACTGAAATTACCCTTGTGTCCAGGAAGGAGAGGGAAATGTTACTCAAGTTTTGCAAATATGATGATGGGATTTTATCAATGAATAGATGTGGCTTAAAAACAAACAAACAACAACAAAAACAAAGTGCTTGTGATATACTCACACCGCCACTGCTGATGAGGAAAAACCTGTGAACAAACCGATTCATCGGCCCCGGTTTTCAACCACTCTCCTCACTTTTCCCTGCCTGCTCTGAGCAAGAATTGTTCTCCCTGAACAATGATCACTGCCGTGCATGCCAACAATCCCATGCACACTGAGCGGATATGACATGGCCCACCTCTTTTACACTTCATGCCCGCCTCAAACTTGACTCGGGGGTAAACGGGCAATCGAGTGGAGTAATGTCAAAAGCTGCAGTCAAGGAGGAGAAGGAGAGAAACGCAGAGACAGACAGAGAAAGAAAGAGAGAGAGAGAGAGAAAGAGAGAGAGAGAGAGAGAGAGAGAAGAACTTGCTGGTCATGCAAAAGCAACAATCAAAATATGAGACAATGGCATTTGGATCGCTGCGACAAATCCACACAGAGTGGAAGGGACACTTCAGCTATGGATCACTCATGTTGGTTGATTGGAGACTTTAGAAGCTTTAATGGGAGTCTTTGCGCTTCAGGAGGCATAACTTCTGCATGCTGGGAGAGGAATAAATGAGTGTGACAAGCAGCTAGTGTGGGTTTTAAACTGGAACCGGGTGACAGTTTACATCATGGGAAAATCTAAAGGAATTTATCAAATCAGAGACAGGAGGAAACATTCACACCTCAGTGGGATGTAATGCTCATAGCCCACTTTTATATTAATCCAAACGCTATAGTTTGAAGTGCTAAAAAGAACAGCCTTTGTAACTGTATAATCACCTCTACAGTTATAGGTGATTATTGTTTATTGGTGCTAAAAGTGTTAGCAAAAAAACAAAACAAAACAGTGGTATAACAATGCACTAAAACTAAAGATGATGTTTGAATGAAATAAAATTAGAAACATTTTCCAAGAAAAGTACCTCAAACTTGAATGTATTTGGCTAAATAGTTTTTACTTTAGGATGACCTGTTTCTGTCGTGATTGAAGTTAAATTTTGGTTTTAAGTACATAAGTTGTACACTTTAAAAAGGTATTTTGTAGGATATTACATATTAGCCATGTAACTTTTAACATAACCTGGTTGCAATGTGTTGACCAGTAATGGTTAAAGTCTTACCACTGTCACTAGTTTATGTTAGGAATAAATTTTACCCAAACCTTGGGATTAGATTTATCTGAATATGTTGTTGATATTTACTCTGTACAATGCATAATATGCAAACTGAGTAAAAGTTAAGAGCTTCCATAAAACATCTGGTTTAGAGAGTCTTTGTATTGGAGCCAGAATTTCAGTTCATATCCAGTTTCAACTAGATTTGTGACAGAGCTAATGCTGAAGATAAAGCTGAGCTTTTTAGCCTTGAGGCAAAACTCAGGATTAAAAGGTCTATTTTGGTTTCTGTCAGAATTTAGTTATTTTATTTAGTTTCTTTTTAACAACAACAAAAAAAAACCCAGGTGATCAAAACAATATTAATAATCAGATTTTAATTTATTCAATTGGGTAAGTAAAAGTGATTTAAGGACATTTTAGCCGTCAAGTTTACTGAGACACTTCTATGCAAATGACACCAGTTTGTTTTATCAGTGCAACTCCATATATTATTTTTTTAAAGTCCTGTACATTACATGTAAATAATTAATTTGCTTCATCATTTACACTTAGCTGAAAAAGTGTTTTTTATATATATATAAAATTTGACAGATAAAAATTTCATTCCATTTATATAAACTTTATTTTGTTATAATTCATTCCCATTTTTAAGGATAAGTTTGTGTGTTTCACAGCTGAAACAACCCAAACGCATTGTTTAAAATTTCACCGCTTTCTTTTAAAAGAGTTTCCCCCATAATTATTAAGATCGCCTACCATGGCTGTTGTATCATCTGTCAAGAATCAATAAGTAATAATAACAGTTCTTTTTTTTTGACATGCAAACACGTTGTGTTCTAGAGGTCACTGTTCATTGGCAATCATTTCCTCATGTTTAAGCTCCCCTTACTGCTTAAACTAGCATTAGCACTGATGAGTGCTAATGCTAATGCATTTGACTTCCTCAGTCAAATGTGTCAATGTAGTTCTCATTTTTTGCTAAGTCATATATGAATATCAGTTTACAGACTGAATCAATTACTCAAACTGTATTCTAACCACGTGATTAAAAAATAAATAAATACAAATAATTTTCTGAATAATAGTTAATCTCCTTCAAAATTCCGTTTTTATAGTGTATGTCCTTTCAAAACCGAGTAGACTAGCTCTCTGTTGTCCTGCGTTTGCATACAGCCTCATGATGCTCCGCTCCGTATCGTCGCCTGCTAAATAAGCGGCTATTTTACTGGTGAAAGGTGTCACGCAGAGCCGCGTTTAAAATGGGACTCCTTGGCCGCAGAGTTGCCTCTCGCTGCATAGTGTGCGAGAAACTGTCTGCGGTTTCCACATCTCTCACATTAGTGAGCTTTGGGGTTGGACGTGTCAGCCGCAGTAATTGCATCTTGTCAGCTCCTGTGACACCGGGCTAAAGGGCCATCTCCACAGCTCCCATCTGAGATGTTGGAGCCCCGGCCGGTTAATCAGCCAGGACAGACGAATCCAAAACAGAATATGGTTTTCTTTTTCTTTTTTTTTTCTTTTTTTTTTTTTTTTTTTTTGGGAAGACCCTGGCTGGTCATTGTGTTGGCCTCATTCATGCCTGAGAGCATCTTTTTCCTCCACACAAGTAGCTTAATGACTTATGCACAAGCTTTATTTAGGGACTGGAAGGAGAAATGGACTGACTGCGCTGAAAAAGCGACAATTTTTTTTTAAACCTGTGAGACGGTCATTGGGGAACGTTAAGGTGAGCATCATGTGTAAAGCTTGGGGCAACGCATCTGATATGCGCCCGTTATATTTATTTCTCCCTATTCATGAATCGACCTGGAAGAGTGAACACCCGGCCTCCTCCGGCGCTGCCCCTCTCTGTCACATTGCTGCACCAGGCGGCTGCTAAAAAAAAAAAAAAAACACACAAAAAAAATGTATTCTATATATAGAAATAAAATAAAACTTATTAACAGCCCGGGAGAGGTTGCGGGACTTTGCAAACACATCGAGTACCGAGATCTGCAAGTATTTTATAGCAGTTTGTCACCTGCTGATTGCTGGTGGATGTATTTGCTTGTGAAAAGGTAAATCTCATTATGGTGCGCAAATATGTTGAGTAACACCTCTTCACTCTGAAGGGCTCAGTTTGAACAGGCGAAAGGAAAACGTTTCTTCATAACATCTCATATTCAGAGTGGTCAAAATATGTCGCCAGCGACGGGATTGGGACTCGTTACACTAAAAAAACGAATTTCCTAGTAAATTAAATATTATCCATGATAATGATTTCAATGTGAAGCAGCCATTTTGGTTTGTAATTGTAGTACCATGGTGGATAAATTCTAATAACTTTGGACACAATACATATTTGCATCACAATTTAGCTAAAGGTATTGGTTCAGTCAACCCTTGTTTATTCTTGTCCTTTGTGTGTCCTGATAATGTCAAGGTGGATTTGTTTATAAGTTGAAAATATTACATCAGTAAAAGTTAAAAGATGCTATTAGGCTTGCATTGGTCAAAGTCTCTGTGTTGGAGCAATACATTAAGTTTGTAAATAGCTTTAAAAAGTTACCTTACTGTATGTGACAGTATTGGTGGACGGCTAACAGGTAGCCAGCTTTAGATGTCTATCAGCTTAGAACAACTCGAAATGAAAATACTCTTATCAATAGGAAGCAATGCCGTATTAGCAGAAAACAGCTGTATAATTTCCCAACAAACCGTTACTACATAAGAAACTGTGTCGTAAAGCCAAAGAAAGTTCTTGTTTTTATGTAAAGTTAAAACAGTAGATAAGCTGTTAACTGGTAATGAAATCTAGGTTTGTGAAGAACGGAGTAAACATTTGGACTTTGAGTCACCTGTGCAGTACCATCAAATATTGTGTAAAACAAAGTTTTCGGGGTTCATGGTTGTTTGAAAGTTATCCCGAAAGGGGAACTGAGGAGGTGGATTCACATATAGCGTACTACTAGCTTGTTAGTGTTCACCACCTTCAAGCATTCAAACCATTTTCCAAGAAGACACTGCTACAGGTCAGGGAAGTATTTCTGATAATAGCTCTAGATAATGTTATCTTTGACTAGCTTAGCGACAGCAGTAATGCTAAAAATTGAACTTGGTGACGAGCCAACAGACTTCTGTGTTGAACAGTGGTGAGACTCTGATATGATGCCATGTAGTTACAGTATATTTAAAATATATGAAATTAACTCATAAGCATTTTTTGGCTTATTATTTGAAGATATTTTTTTTTTGTTTTTTAATTTTTTTAAAGATGCATAAGTGACAATGCCAATGCTAAAGTCAAACTTACTAGCAAGCGGACGTTTTATTCCCAGAGGCACGTGGATCATCATTTCTTTGTTGTGGTTGCCAGGGAAGCAGCTTGCAAGTGACATGTTATAACATATTTAAGAAGTTTAGAGGTTTATACCTTGACCACAAAGTGGAGAGGAGAACTGAGAAGAAATTGCTTCAAATATATCCCAAATAAAACACACTTAAATCGTTGCACCAGTTTCATTGATAAAATGCTAAATGTTTGTTTCCACTGTAATTAAAGCTGGCAATAAATCCTAAATATACATAGTCTGGTCCTGTGGAACTCACCTGTTTTTGTTTTTGTTTTGTTTTGTCCTAATGGTGACTGGTGCAGGCAGAGGGCCAGACAAGGCTAATTGATTTTTAAGTGTTTCTGTGGTTTGGAAAGAGTGGGAGGGAAATCCACTTTTAGTGATCTGCCAAACTCCTCCAGTTTGTACCTGAATTCATGGGCAGTGATGTGTTGCTGATGCGGCTCAACAAGCCACACTGGGGGCCAGATGAGGGATGGACACAGGGGCCAGAGGCTGATCTGCTCTTGGGGAGGGGGAAAGAAAACCTGGGGTTGGTGGGGGGAGGGGAATAAATGAACTTCTTTTCTGCAGAGGCAATAAGTTGACATGTCAAGCCTCATTCAGCAAACAATGGCAGATGCTCTGAGTTTGCGATAGAGGCACGCAAACACTCCCTCCAGCTTCTCTGTCATAGTTTCTATTTGACTTATCCGTGTAAGTCTAAAAATCTCCAGAGTGGAATTAGCTAACTTACAGCCAAACGCTTGCAAACTACGTTTAGCACTGTTCATCCATGTGCTGTTGTGACATAAAGAGCAGGCATGCACCTCACAAAACATGCATGCATCATAAGGCTGGGTGTGCAAGAGGGGTTAAAAAAAAAAAAAAAAAAAAAAAAAACCCCCTCTGAGAAAAAAAAAAAAAAAAATGGATGTGGGGGGAGAGAAGGGAGCCCGGCTTGCAGCTCCACTCTTCCAGTCCCACACACACAAGATCCGGGCGCGCGGCTCCATTGACTACGAAGGAGGCTTTTTCAGGGAGGTTCATTAGAAGTAACGAGTTGACACAAGGTAAATCTTAATGTTGAGGCGCCTTTTCTCTACCGGCCCGGGGAGGAGCCCTCATTAACTGTCGCTAACAACCCGTGTAAATACACTGATTGGACAGCTCCGATACAAGCTCCCAGTCCTGCCAGGAAGTCCCCCTAATGAGACCACACAATAAAAACAATAAGAGAAAAAAAAGAGGGAGGGAGAAAGAGGAGGGAGAGAGAGAGAGAGGGATGTTAAAAGAAAAAAAAAGAGAGAAAACTTTTGTACTAGCTAACTAGCTATATGCTGTTAAAGTTGGCGCCACATTTACGGATCATTGTGACAACACCCGTTTTATGCCTGCAATTTTGTATATATATATATATATATATATATATATATATATATATATATATATATATATATATATATATATATATATATATATATATATATATAGAGCAACTTCGGGGAATCTGCTATGAGAATACACACCAAGCACTAGTTGAGCAACACAGTTTAAAGGTGCTGCTATTCTTTCTTGACGCAAGGTTAATCCACATCTTTCCAAAATACGTAAAAAGCTGACCTTGCAAATTTAGCAAATTTTACTTTTAATTCACGAAATTTGAAATTAAAACAAGAAATTTTTGAGAATTCATAAATATTCTTTAAAATGTATATGAGTTACCTTAAAAAAAATCTGGGACGATATCTTAAAAGAAAAACATTCATTGTTTGAAATAATATTTTTTCCTCAAACTGACATTTTTTACAGTGTAGGCTCATTATCTGCTCTCGGTACGCCGCAGTGGTCAGCATGGGGAGAAGGGGATTGTGCGCCCCGTCCCGACAGGATCATTCATCGCTCAGCAGAGGCACAGATTCAATCAGTGCTTAGTGAATTCAAATATATATATTTTTAATGAAATGTGGAAAACCTTTATTTAAATGTACTTAAAGCGAAAAAGAAGCTCACAGGCCAATTACAGCTAATTTTATTTTAATTTTTTTTATTTTTTAAACTAAAACATAATAATCGAGAAAAAAAGCAGGTTTTTAACGATTCCGAAGAGGGAAAAACTTACAGGAGTTGCAGTTGAATTTTCACTGAATTAGCGGGGAGCCGGTGCCGCCTCCATCCAGGCTTAAATCTTGACAGTTTTTGGAAGACTGCAAAGAGATTTAGAAATAAAAAAAAGAAAAGGAAAAAAAAAGAAAACCAAAAGGTAATTACTAATTCTTTCATAAAATAAAATGCAAACAGTAATAAAAAAACATTTCTTTAAGACGCCTGTTGTTAGAGCTCTACACAACAATACCAAAAGAGACAGTCGCTTTTAAAATAATAGCTATACTACTAATAATAATAATATTTGTTGTATGATTGTTTGGTTCCTACCCGTGATCAACCCAGGATCCCGTCCTGTGTAGGTGAGGTGAATCCCGGATGCAGCAGCAGCAGCAGCAGCAGCAGCAGCAGGCGCCTCTCTCCTGTCTTTGCCAGTGAGGAGTGCTGTGCTGCTGCCTTCCTCTCTCCAAACAGAAGGTCAACGAGGGAGCAGGGGAGAAAAATAAATAAATAACTGAAATAAAAGATGATCCTTACTTTCGTGCCTTCTTTCTCTTTCCCTGTTATACCTTTTTCAGCCAACACCATTTTTTTTATTTCTTTCTCTCATCCAGTGCCCATCTCTCTCTCTCTCTCTCTCTCTCTCTCTCTCTCTCTCTCTCTCTCTCTCTCTCTCTCTCTCCCTCACCCCCTCACATGACGTAGCATCATCTTTGTTTATTTGCTTTCCTCATTGGGACAGACTGATAAGGACAAACAGACAGTAAGCAGGGAATAATCAGAATGGCGAACAGCGCCTCGGATCCAATGGGCGTCT
>NW_015112649.1:82475-86993 GCF_001443285.1 Poecilia latipinna | reverse complement strand
TGCAGAAACTTATTTCCTTAAACAGAGTTGCGCACAAATAATAAGACACATCCAAGAAGTCGTGTGTGTGTGTGTGTGTGTGTGTGTGTGTGTGTGTGGATGTGTGTGTGGGTGTGTGTGTGTGTAAGAGAGAGAGAGAGAGAAGGAGAGGGAGAGAAAAAGAGAGAGAGAGAGGTTATAGGCTAGAAGGTTGGTTTTAACACCAGCATGAAAATACCGGCCTTTACTTCCAGTCCACAGAGCTTTGCAATGGGGCCAATTCAAGTGCCACTTGGAATTAGTCCTCCTGGGTTTCGTGCAAGCAGCACAGTGGACAGGTTTGATCCAACATGCTGCCCCACCTCCACCTCCACCTCCCACCCCCTACACACACACACACACACACTTAACTTGACACACAAAACGTCAAGTTAAGACACAAACAAAAAACAAACAAATAATATTTTAAAAAAACGCCTGAACTACTCCTGCAAAGATCATCACACAAGCCCCGGCTCCGCGGCGTGCACACTTCCACACGCAAGACACTTGAGCAGCTCCAAGGCGCTCCGTGCGTAAAAGCGCGCAATTCGCGCCGCAGCGCCGACGTTAAGTGCGTAAAGTGCCAAAACAGGTGTTGGTTACGCATGCAGCATACGGAGTTGTTGCATACTCACTATCCCTTCAGAAAGCTCCACGCTTGAGGTTGGCAGTCAGTCGGTCCAGATCCGGAGAGAATGTGCAAATCGCACAGAGAGAGAGAAAGAGAGAGAGAGAAACAGAGAGAGAGAGGGAGAGAAGGAAAAAGTTTTGAATCCCTGAATGAATTTGTAGAAAGGCGGCTTAGGATCATTATGTCAGCTTTATTGAGGACGGATTAAGCAGAGTCTAGATGCTACGCCTTATACTCGGCTCTTTCACAATGTGGGCACTGTTCGTTTTAGGGGTGAACTCACACTATTTTAACACCCTCATAAGCCCTGTCTAAATATGAAGTGGTTTTAGTCACAAACATGAAAATCACACCGCCCCGGTCACCGCCGTAAGCCGAGTCCCATGACTGGATGTGGACATTGATCGTGTCCTTTAGCCACCAGATCAAATGCAACGAAAAGTGCTTTTATGTCTCCGAGAGGCTTTCAAGTTGGCATTGGATTGTAGTTCCAACACTGGACTAATGGTTTTAATAAGGGGTATTGTTTTTTTTTTTTTTTTTTTTTAAGAGAGAATAATATATTTAAAAAACAGGGTAATAAGTCAATGGCAAATGAGTTTCCCCCCCCTGACACCCCCCCCCCCCCCTCACTTCTCCTCCTGCCCCCTAAAATATAAGGAGAGAAGCCGGCGTGGAGATGAGGGAGGCAGAGTTGAGCACTCTGCGTCCCAGAGGCAGGCCGAGCGAGAACAAAAGTCACGACCAGAATAAAGTGGGGGAAAATAGGCAAAAATCGCTGACAAAAAAAAAAATAAAAAAAAATCAATTTTATTGTATATGGGGGAAAAAGTACATTAAAAAAATTCAATATTTAAAAAAGTTGCTACAACTGTCAAAAAAAAAAAAACACTCCAAAATAATGTGCAAATTGGCTCGCTTCTATTCAAAACGTGTATTCCCGCGATGCAGTCATTGGTTGTCCATTTGTCCCCCATTTAAAGCTCCCTCCCTGCTCTCTCTCTCTCTCTCTCTCTCTCTCTCTCTCTCTCTCTCTCTCTCCCCGTCTCTGCTAAGCATCTCCAGTCTACATATCTGCTTTAGCTTTAACGAGCCTCGTTAAGATCGCAATAATATTCCACCCTCTAATTGCTCATTCCATTCAGCAGATAGGCGAGCATTGGCTCGCGCCTGATGCGCGCGGTGCAGTGGGAGGGTTGCTGTGGAGATCCGAGACTCTGATAACCCCCAGTGCGTGCTGCACAAGTGGTGAAAGCCTCGCGCTACGTACTGGCTAATGATTGGCACGCTTGACAGTGATTGGCAGGGCTGCCATGACAACGCCACAACGACACCAAGAAGACCAATAGAAAAGGGAAACAAAATGTTTCAATGCTACACTCAACGGCGGATTTAGGGGGGAGATATTATGAGGCTGGTGTCATTAGGCGATAGCCATTGAATCATTCAAGCTTTTTTTACTAGCCGTATTTTTCGGGTTTTTTCCCCCCTTTTTCTCGGTAATTTTCTTTCTCTCTCAGGTCATTTCCATGGTTTTCAGATCCCCTTTAGAGCTTTATCCCTCCCATTTCTTCCTGCCTAACTTCGCTGATCGCCCACTCCTGCTGGCGAACAGCGCTCCCGCCGCCAGGTCTCCAGAAGACTTGTCCATGTTTCAGCTACCGACCCTCAACTTCTCCCCGGAGCAGGTGGCGAGCGTCTGCGAGACGCTGGAGGAGACCGGGGACATCGAGCGGCTGGGCCGCTTCCTCTGGTCCCTGCCCGTGGCTCCGGGAGCGTGCGAGGCGATCAACAAGCACGAATCCATCCTGCGCGCCCGCGCCGTGGTGGCGTTCCACACGGGGAACTTCAGAGACCTCTACCACATCCTGGAGAACCACAAGTTCACCAAGGACTCGCACGGCAAGCTGCAGGCCATGTGGCTGGAGGCTCACTACCAGGAGGCCGAGAAGCTGCGCGGTCGTCCCCTCGGACCTGTCGACAAGTACCGGGTGCGGAAGAAGTTTCCGCTGCCTCGGACCATCTGGGACGGGGAGCAGAAGACGCACTGTTTCAAAGAGCGGACGCGGAGCCTGTTGCGGGAGTGGTACCTACAGGACCCGTATCCGAACCCGAGCAAGAAAAGGGAACTGGCTCAAGCCACTGGACTCACTCCTACACAGGTCGGGAACTGGTTTAAAAACCGGAGGCAAAGAGACAGAGCAGCGGCGGCCAAAAACAGGTTGGCGATTTTTTTTTCTCCTCCCCCCCCCCCCTGCTTTATCAAAATCACTAAAAATGCGCACTTATTTACGGAGGGAAAGCTTTTTCTTTTATATAAAGAGATAAATGTTACTACGCTTCCGGAGAAACTATCCAGGAAAAGAGACAGGGCAAAGCTGCAAGTTAGGCAAAGGGAGGGAGCTGCGGCGACATGTTTGCTATGGAGTGAAATCCGGGACAAACACTGGAACTATTTTTTTCTCTCCCTCTTTCACGTTAAATTACAACCTTTTAAAATTAAATATTAAAGAGACGTGTTGATCAACGTTAAAATCTGAAATTAATTCACGACTAATAATTGCAATTTAAGAAAAAAATATATAAATAGTTGAATAAAAAAATAATAATAATGGACTTAAAAACGACATTGTTTAAATTTGAAGTTTTAGTTTAACGTGGATTTTTTTTATACAGTTAATTAAATTTTTAATATTTAGTTAATGTTTGAATGAGTATTACTATTATTATTATTATTATTATTATTATTATTATTATTATTATTATTATTATTATTATTATTATTTATTTATTTATTTATTTATTTATTTATTTATTTACAAAAAACCACGTGTTTATTTTCTCGGTACAGGAATTATACATCTAAAACGTATGCTCATACTATTAGGAAACATCCGCAAATATATATCAACCTTCTATTGTATTAATAAATTGTTGTTAAATGAAACACGTTTTCAGTGAGCATGACGCAATTTGTAAACAGCACTGAATTAATAAGGTTTGGTTAAATCTCTAATACTTTTATCCATTACTGTAAAAACGCATTTATGTTTTTCCCCCCCCCCTAAAATAATTCTATTTTTCTTCCTATCTAAAAAATAGTTCTGATTTATTTAGGTGAAATTAAAAAGTATAGTATAATAATATAGTACATTTAGGTTTTTTTTTTTTTTTTTGTTTGTTTTTTTCTCCCCCGTCTCATTTTAACGTAAAGCTGTGCTGGAAATGAAGATTATCTAAAGGGATAATGGACACATTACTGATATTAGTCCACAAAAAAAATGTAAAAATAAATAAATAAAAGGAGCATGCTTATAAAAGCCTCGGTCTGTATTCATAACATTACGCGTGATATCATTTCATTGAAATGCTATAATTGATTAGAAAATTCCCCAAAGAGTATTACTAAGCCATATGAACTCTGTCTTAATCTCTTAGATAAATGAATAGATATATTTCCGCGCTGACATTATCCTTCCGCGATGGAGTTATTACTATTATTATTATTGTTGTTGTCATTATTATTATCGTGAGTGGACAGGAGATAAACATTTAGGGTGATTGGTGCAACCTGGATCTCCACGTCATTCATTCATGCACTTCCATCCCGCTGCAGCACAAAACCTCCTTTAGGCTCTCTGTATGTTTTATTTTTCACTTAACTACCAACATTGATTTTATTTTATTTATTTAGAATTTTTTTTTTTTTTTTTTACTGGACTTCACAGAGTCTGGAAAGCACGGCAGTATATATAAAAGGAGGGGGGAAAATACAAATAGTTTACGTCCCAAGTTTTTTTTTTTTTTTTTTTTTTTTTTTGTTTTTTATTTTTTTTAATTTTTTACTTATGTTTCGGGTTTGGTTT
>NW_015112649.1:76847-79253 GCF_001443285.1 Poecilia latipinna | reverse complement strand
AAATTTTTTCCCCCCAATTTTTTTTTTTTTTTTTTTTTTTGTGCTGTTACTGTTTAGACTATTCCACCTAGCATTGCGCGTTGGTTTTGTAGCAAATCCTCCCAGCGTTAGTTGGTCTAAACTGTCTAAATAGTGCTGCGTTTTTTGTCCCTTGAAAGCTGGCTGCTTGATAAAAGCACGCATGCATGGCTGGGGCCGGCACAGGGAAAGAAAGGAGAGTTTTGAACCCCTATTTTGCACCAGGATGAGGAGCAAGAGGAGGAGGAGGAGGAGGAGGAGGAGGAGAGGGGGTTAACATTCTCAGGTCTAATTGCCATTTCTCTCATTCTCTCCCTCCCCTCCTCCCTTTCTCTCTCTCTCTTCTTTTTCCCCCCCCTCTAACCTCTTTCTCCAGGCTCCAGCACCAAGCAATAGGACCGGCCGGCATGAGGTCCCTCTCAGAGGCCGGACTCACCCCTCACAGCTCGGCCGAGTCGCCCTCGACCGCGGCCAGCCCCACTACCAGCGTTTCCAGTATGACAGAGCGAGTCGACACTGGGACATCCATCCTGTCCGTCACATCCAGCGACTCGGAGTGCGACGTATGATACGGCGAGGAGGAGGAGGACGGGGGGGAGAGATGGGGGGGGGGGGGGGGGGCAAAACACGAAGGGGACAAAAAAAAGAAAAAAAAAGAGAGAGATATTTACAGGGAAAACGGACCCGAGAAGATGAAAAAAAAGACTTATGAGAAAAGGACCGATTGATATAAATATTAAAATAAAAAGAGATAAAAGCACGTCTTTTTTTTTATTAAAGCGCTTTCAAAGGACCCACGCCTACCCCTCCTCTTCATCCCCCTTCACACCAACAACAACACTAGACTACTTGCATGATTTTTTTTATTATTATTATTCTTTTCCATTTTGTAATCAGGGAAATCAACCTGAATGCAAGATTTTTTTTTCTTACCCCCCCATCAGGAACCAGAGGGAATAAAAACAGATCGTCTTGTTTTTATTTTTATTTTTATTTTAGTTGTTGGTTTTATTTTTCTCCATCCAAATGATAATGATGACGGCGAGGAAGGCGCCGTGCAAACAAGATGCAATCCTGTTTCCATTTTCTTCTTCTTCTCTTTTTTTTGTTTACTTTGTGTTCATCAGACAATCATTTTTAAGTCGTAAGCACCTTTTTTTCTTAACTGCATTTCTGTCACTGCCTGTGTGTGTGTGTGTGTGTGTGTGTGTGTGTGTGTGTGTGTGTGTGTGCGTGTGTGTGTGTGCGTGCGTGTGTGTGTGTGTGGGGTATAAACCTGGTCGGAAAGAAGAAAAAAAAAGAAAAAGAAAAAAAATATTAATGATAATAATAATGTGTCGAACGGATCCGTTTATGACTGTATCAGATTTTTATTTTTTATTTTCAAAAAAAAAGTTTATATTGAATTATGTATATCTCAAATAATGCGATCATTCTCCCGCTCTGTAATATACGTGTAGAAATATGCTTGTACATAATTATTGCTCTCCCCCCCCACCCTTCCTCCTCCTCCTTCCCTGCGAGTGTCATCCTCTTTTCTATCCCCCTTCCTCACTTTTCTTGACTTGGTGTTCCTACATAAAATATTTGTCAAAACTTACACCTCGACTGCTGCAGGCTTTTTTTTTGGGTTTTTTTTTTTTTTTTTTTTTTTTTTTTTTTTTGTATGTGTTGGTGGCTTACTAATCTTCACATATTTGGTCTGAGTGGCTGGTAAATGTGTTGACCCCTCGCTAAAAGCCGTATCCATCTTGTTTTTGTTTTTTGTTGTTGTTGTTGTTGTTTAAGTTTGTTTATTATTAGCATGTAATTCAAATGAAACGTTCATTTTGCCTCGCCTCTGTGCATGCTGTCCGTCTTTCCATCCGATTACGGATAAGGGCTGTCATAAGTGGCTAAACACATGCTCATATTGGCTCATTATTGGATTGTTGGAGCATTACCGCTCATCCTCGCTTATGATCCCCCTGCTTGGTGGAAGGTTATGAAGTCAGGTGGCTAAACTTGGGCGATTTTTTTTTTGCGATTAAAAAGAGAGAGAGAGAGAGAGAGAGAGAGAGAGAGAGAGAGAGAGAGGAAAATAACGAGTGCTACAAGAACTTTGTCAAAACTAGTACTTTCAGTTTGTTGAAAACTATACAAGAATTTTTTTTTTTTTTTTGCTTTTGATAGATTTACACAAAATGTCAATGTGAAAAAAAAACGAAAAAGAAAAGATGTGAGTGCTATTTCCACCTTTGTGTTTACCGTCGCTGGTGAATACAGAAATTAAGTAAACGCGCCATTAAATGGGCTAATCACGATGGGGACTCCTCCCCTGTCCCAATCTCCCATTGTGGCTCCTGAAAAGAGCTTTTCTTCCTCGGACGAGAACCTCCCCACCCCCCA
>NW_015112649.1:69926-72326 GCF_001443285.1 Poecilia latipinna | reverse complement strand
ACGCACTCCATAAGTTTTATTAGCCGCGACAAGTCCCGGCTATGATTGAGATGAAATTAATCGTGAACTGAAGAGCATTTTTATTATTATTGTTATTGTCATTATTATTATTGGCAAGGAGAGACACGAGGATTAGGACGACATCTGAGAGATGGGGCCGCAGATATAGGCGCTCATGAATGCACAAACAAGCGGTGAATTGGCTGCATTTGCGCAACGTTATACGCACAGTGCGAAACGGGTGTT
Source organism: Poecilia latipinna (assembly GCF_001443285.1). Taxonomy (NCBI): domain Eukaryota; kingdom Metazoa; phylum Chordata; class Actinopteri; order Cyprinodontiformes; family Poeciliidae; genus Poecilia; species Poecilia latipinna. The sequence goes on along the minus strand of NW_015112649.1, from coordinate 72,080 downwards.
TTCCTTGCAAAACACATGCGGAGTAAAGTGTAAAAAGAAGAAAAAAAGATACAAATTTTAGAATAGATTCCCTCCTCTTCTAAACTGGAAAATACGAATAAGGCGAAGCAGCGAGACACCCTAGAAAGTTATTAAGAGTGAGATCTAATAACGATTTTGCCCATTATGGATATGTGTGACTGTGTAAATGAGATGCATGGTAAGAGCTACAAGGATTGTTCTCGGTGTAAACATACAGTATGTAGGCCAGAGCTGCCGCAGCAGCAGCAGCAGCAGGGGCAGAAAGCGCTGCAAAGTGTGAGCCTATCTGTTGCTGGCCGGGGTCATTAACAGCGGGGGAGCTCTTGTTCGTGATCTGTCAACTCAAATATGGATCACAAGACAAAAGGAACTTAGCGGAGAGTAATCTCTGTGTGTGATACTTACACCAGAGCAAACGAGAATGTGAGAGAAGTGCGGCACTTGCATGTTCTTTCTCCCCCCCCCGTCCCCCAGCCTCCCTTCCGCACTCTCTCTGCATCTTTTGCGCTCTCTGAGGTTGTGTTTTTTTTTTCACGCTGAAAGTCAACAACCTTAAAAAATACGATGTTTTCCTAGTTTTAAAAGAGAGAGAGAGAGAAAAAAAAGCTCAACTGAGAGGTTTTCAGGGTGTTTATATTGACGTGTGTCTGCTTGGTGGTGATCCGCTTAAAGGTCAAAGCTCCACCCCCCCCCCCCCACACACACACACACACTCACATACACACTTTTCTCTTCATTTCTCTCATAAAAAGAAAAGATCTCGCGCACCAAATTTAGTCCGATTCCAAGAAGCGTCGACGAAGTGAAAAACAAAGTGTTGTTTCGACCAACAACGTTGAAAATAAAATGGAGATATTGGAATATTTATTCCAGACGTTACAGAAAGTTATTAGTGACGTAACAATTTAAAAAAAAAGAGGAGGAAACCATTAGATTTCCCAACCCATCGGCAGACCAGAAGCTTTTCTCTTGATCGACTTGGGGAAAAAAACTTCACAGCTTTGTTCTCTTGACCTCTACATTCTGCTCTTTAAGATGAACAGAAACACCTTCTCCTGTCGAAAATATTTGCAGCAATAAGCCAATCCTCATAAAGGCCAAAAAAAAAAAAAAGACAGGGGAAAAAAAAGCAGGTCTGCCTTAATTGCACATTTATATTTTCATCCATTAAATCCCAGCTCTTCTGCGTCACCTTTTAGAAAATGACAGTGAACAGCTCCCGCTTTCCTGCGACAATTACGTTGAGATTAAACGGGCTACAGGGTACAGCAGACTTGCATTAAGGGGAAAAAAAATAATTCAACAAAGAAAGTTGGAATCATTTTTATGGTCGCTCTGCGGGGGTAAAGGTGTTAAGTGAGAATGTTTATGATGCGAACCTAGGAAATTGTGTCCAATCATAATTTGAGCCGAGGTAAAGTTTTATTTCCCCAATAAAAGACGCAGTGTGGAAGTCGACAGGGGAACTTTGTGGACCCCCCACCCTCACTACGTATAGTTACATGTGGATCCTATTTGGGTGGCACATATTTTGGTGGGACCCATGTGGGTCTCTCAGTTTGAAGAATTTTTCTTAAAACTGTTCCGATGTCCCACTTGTTCTATCAGTAAAAGTTGAATATTATTAACTCAAGTGGGCCCCACTCTATGACACCCATCGTCATCCACGGCTGCTAGCTTGAGGCCCCACAAAACAGAAAGCATTTGTTCACGTTCAATATTGAAAAACCTGTCAAGTTTGATTCTTGTTCACCATAACTATTTATAAGTAGCTCAACAGTTAGTGGAACATTTAGAAGTTTTTCTGTGAAGAAATCAAATTTTTAGGGGTTACATGGCCCCCCCGAAATGCAAATCTGATTTTGGGCCTCATTCAACCTGGATCCGCCTCTGTGAAATACCGCAATGAAAGAGAAGACAAATCGGAGAAAAGGCGACTTGCTGGTCGCCCAGTCATTGATGTTATTCTTTTATATGGGGCAGCTGGGATCATACTCTCTCTTTCAGATTGTGACGTGTGTGTGCGCGCGCGCGTAAGAGAGAGAGAGAGAGAAAGAGAGAGATGGAGGGTGTTTGTCAAGACTTACTTCAGTCTAATGCCTGTTAGTTTGGACTACCAACGCACAAGCTTCA
>NW_015112649.1:53093-65894 GCF_001443285.1 Poecilia latipinna | reverse complement strand
ATGAACCAGTAAATTGACCTCAGTTCACCTCTTGCCCTAACATTTTGGTGACATCCCCCACCCCACCTTTTTTCTTTTTTTTGTTTTTCCTTTTTTACCCACTAAAGGTTGATTACTTCCTGGTCAGCTGCTGATGGCTGTTGTCTGTCAGCTGGAGCTACTGCCTGTTCTGCTGCTGCAAACTTTTAAATAAACCCATCCTGGACAGAGACACTTAGTTCACTTCGTCTTTTACACAATTAAAAAATAATAATAAAAAGATGTTTTGAATTTGTCTACCTGCACAAATCCAAACACATATTTGGATTACCAAAGATCATCCAATGTTTTATGCATTCAATATACTATCCAGGGATTTTACTAACAAATATATGCAGATTAAAAGGCTAAAACAAACTCCGATGTGTTGTCTTATACCTTATGTGATGTCACAAAAGATTTGAGCTCGTGAAAACTTGTGTTTTGGGATGGCAGATTTTTATCTTGATTAATTAAAAAAATAAAATAAAATAAAATAAAATAAAATAAAATAAAAACAAGAATTAACCATGACATATTTGCTCTGTAGCAAATATGCGTTCGATTAATCTTCCGATTAATAGTGTAGGTTTGGATCTCTTGTGGACTTAAATCCAAACAAATACTGTAAAAAAAAAAAAAAAAAGCCCAATAAGAAACCTACGCATTGCATTAAAGGCTTTAGCATACATCACAGTGTATGTGTGACAGCTCTTTCATGAAAAGCTTGCCTCATTTCCGAACCTCTGTGCACCGAACAAAAGGTCGGGGACTGACCGAGGTCCGGGTGTCCTTATCGATTTAACCTCCATTTACAAACCGATGGGATGGTTCACCCCGAGCGCCAGCAGCCTCTCCTCCACAGGCAGCGGAGGTCATCAGACCGGAGCGAAGACCAAACGCGCTCTTCGACTGCCATCTAGAGGACGCAAGTGGAATTAGACGGAGGGTCACTTGAAAAACGGCGCACCTTTCTGTCAGGGGTCAGCGGAATTAGCGGGTCCACATTTGCAGGTGTAAATAGAGTTGAAAGACCAGATTGTGACAATGCAAGAACAAACGAGGTGTCACATAAATATTCACTGTGATGGTTTAAGCGCAACCGTTGCAGTGTCGCATGATTCTTAAATTATGTTGGTTAATTAGCACAGCCACTGCTTCCAGTACAGAGGTATTTTCAGTGTCTTTACCCCACCAGAAGTGGACCTGTACCTCACAAATCCAAACTATGATCCAACTGAAACAGCCTTGAAGCTTTTCTATTCTCTGCGTTCATTACAAGCACGGACATACGCAGACCTCCGTACACCACAGGGACGTCTGAAGGCCAGCGTACATTTATACTTCATACTCACTTGCAGCAGTAAATTGGAGGGTATGGAAGGGGCAATCTATTAAAGTTTCATCACATGAAAGTCAAATGATGTCGGCATGGTGAAACAGCTTCCCCATTTAGTGCAAGATCAAGGAGAGTGTAATGGAACCCCGGATCCGTGGTTAATTTTTCAAAACTGATATCCAGAGTTTTTGCAGTGTCCGCCAAGGAGCAAAGTGACTGACAGCCGTGTGTGTGTGTGTGTGTGTGTGTGTGTGTGTGTGAGAGAGAGAGAGAGAGAGAGAGAGAGAGAGAGAGAGAGAGAGAGAGATGGTGGTGGTAGCAGTGACCTAGGGGGATGTTGCTAATGGTTTCTGCTGGAGCGCGGCCTTTTAGAGGTTTAACTCCTCTGTTGTGGAGAGCAGTGGCAGAGGGGAGGAGAAGGACAGAGAGCAGGCAATGGAGAAGGTTTGCTGTAAATGGACAGTAAAACGCTCGAGGCGACTCAGCCCGAATCCACCATTAAAGGAAGGGGGAGGTCATAGTAGCAGGTTACCTTCCATGCACGGTTACTTTTGTGCTTCTCCATTTCGCACTCACTCCCGTGTCCTTAAGCAGCTTTAGCCTGATTTTAGACTCTCGTGCGTGTGTGTGCAGGCGATCCTTTATCTTGGGTCACTGGAGTCGATTTGTAAGTTTAAGGATTTAGACGGAGGTGAATCTGATATCAGTGGATGTGCAGCACCTCGCTAAAAGTTCACGTGAATTGTCTGATATTGAGATTGTATGCAAGAGACCAGCATAAAGAAGCTTCTAACATAAACACAAATCTGGAAAGTGTGACCTGCATTTTTGCGTTTACCTGCTCTTTTCATTCAGACAACAAAAGTTTGACCGTCTGTCTTTGCAGATATAACTCAAAGACAGTTTGTCTTGACAGAAAGCAAAACTCTTCAAGTGAACCATATTTAAACTTCTTTTCACATTGATATTATACCAGTAAAAACAGATTTGATCTGTTTTGACTGATAAAATAATGGTTGAGCACACAACATATGGATTATACAACAAGGAAACCACTTCAAAATGCTCCATGTTTGATGCGTTTTTTTTTTTTTTTAAATAAAACTGTGTAGATATCTGAGAATACAAAATGGTGTAAATCACTTTGTAATCATTTCACATAGTCCAGTAAATGGCATGTTGTTGATTGAGCCATAAAAGCTGCTGGAAGATTCCTGCTGGTAAGAGGGATTTCAGGACAGCACCAGTGTTGTTCATGCCACATGGTCTGATTATTCTCCAGTCACTATTGTTTGTGTATTATTGCTATTGCCTATTTTTATTAGTTGTAAATAATTTTTTTTTACCCACAAACTTACGATCTCCTCTATTTTCTTTTTTCAACCATACCTTGCGTCTTGTTAGTCTTCCATCAAGGTTTAATTTATTTTGGCTTAAATACAAAATGCTTGCTATATTTCAGATTTCTACTGGTGGAAAAAAAAATAAAAATCCCTGAACACTATATACTGATTTTCTTCCACTTCAAACCAAGGTGCAACTTTTTCTTGGTCTACTGCGACGCAATGAAGTCAATGAACAGACATCAGGAAAAACGAATACTGAACATGGATGTCTTGAACATGCCTATTTAAACAAAGTTGAGTGCAATATGAATAGTTTCACGTTGAGCTGCATTCTGTCCGTTCTTGTCGAGTTTTTTTTCCCTTCTTCTTCTTCTTCTTCCTTCGCCACCTTGAACATTCATTCACCCCTTTGATTCATCTAATAGGTTTTGCTTGTCCATGCTCCTCTTAGATGGAGGTTAACCGTCTGGAAAGCAGAAACCTTCATCCAATTTTCTTTCAAATTCGCCTCTTACTATTTAATGTCTATTAGCGCATCTGAACGTAACATGTTCGGTGCTGGTGAGCAGCCAGCTCAGGACTCCAGAGGCCCGCAGCTGAGTCTAGCGCTTTTGTCCGACCACTTGTTCTATTTTTAATAGATTCCTGTACATGAGTCGGGTGTCTGAAGCTGCCCTGTTTAAAAGAAACGGCCTCTGTCCCGAGCTGGCCTCACCGACGCATGCATTATTGATGCAATTGCCGACCTTGTCCTCTGCACTCCCTCTAAGTCAGACCGGTTCAGAGGAAGTCAGCAGCTGTGCGAGAGAGAGAGGGAGAAAGAGAGAGAGAGCAAAAGAGAGAGAGAAAGAGAGAGAGAGAGGGAGAAAGAGAGAGAGAGAGAGCAGAGCAGAGCAAAGAGTTGAAAGAGCAGATCGACGTTTTTTGAAGCAAGCTGAGGATGACAGGACGGGCAGAAAACAGACCGCGTTGGCAGAAACTAATCAAAACCTCACATTGTTACTGAATAGATAGCAAGTTACGGTAGGTGATTGATTGGGAAGGATGAAAACCGCACAAAATATAATTCAATTAATAAATCCCATTAATAGGGTGTTTTCTGGGTTCAAATGTGAACAGTCAGGGAGATGTGTCAGTGGTCAATTGGCTTAACTCTTGTTGTCTGTTCTTGGTGTGACTGTCAGCAGGCAATGTGCAAATGTGCTCTCTTTTGATTTCCATCTTGTAATCCTCTCCAGCACGGCGGCGGCCTGTAAGGCAAAGAGATGTGAGCATGGGCCATGTTTGTTCTGGGATTAGGTAGCACCTTCTCACACACGCACGCAGAACACCAGCCTGTGTGTGTGTGTGTGTGTGTGTGTGTGTGTGTGTGTGTGTGTGTGTGTGTGTGTGAACGCAGTTTGAACATCTTAAACCTGTATCATCCTGCTTCCCCCCTCTTTTTATTTGACCTTTTTCTGCATTTGTAAGTTTTTACTAATTCAAGTAAGAGACCGTTAATGCTGCACTGCCATCTAGTGATCCTCCTCCACATTGAAGATATTTTACACAGAGAACAAATTTAACACACACTGTTAAATTGTGAAACTCTCAATTGAAAGGAGGGTCGCTATTTTTTACTCTAACAATTTGTGCATAAGACTGACATTATGCCGTCATAAATATAACATTTGTTATGAGTCTTTATGAATGTTTATGACTTCATGTTTATGACTTCATGAAGCCATTCTGTAAATAACACTTTTAATGCAAAGATGCATTAAAAGTGTCAACTTTGCATTAAACGTGTCTTTTTTTTTCTTTTTTTTTTGCCAAATGATGCGTCATGACAACAGTCATGAAGCGTTTCCATTACAACCCCGTTTCCATGACTACTTCATGAAGAATATATGTAGTTGATATTCTGCTAACGTCAAAAAGACACAATTTCTCAATTGCACTGTTTCCACGGAATCAGAAACGCAATTAAAATCACGCATGAATAAGTTTGTTCACACAATCCAGTCATTAAAAAAAAAAACAAAAAAAACATGCGTTACCTCTTCCTGTCGTCTTCTTCGTCTTTTCCTCCAGTAGGAACATCCGGTTGTTGGTCATGTGACTCATTTAATGCTATAAAAAAAGTGTTTCCATTGCAGTTTTGCGAAATGCACTAATTTCGACATTGCCGATAAATCCCCCAAATCCTAGTTCAAAAACTTTTTATTGAAAAATTCCTCTAGTACTGTAAAAGAGGTAATGCACATTATCACAAAAGCTTGACTTTAGTTGTTAGGTTTGGGGTAATCACTTTTTCACACAAATCCATATATGTTTTTTTTTCTCCCTAAATAATAAACACCTTCGTTTAAAAAACTCCATTTTGTGTTTTAATTTTGTCGTCTCTAATATTTAAATTGATCTGTTTGCACGTTTTTTGACCGAAATGTGGAAAACATGCTAAAAAGAAGGGAACTCAGGAAAAGACCAAGCACTTTTCACAACACAGTACAAGCAAAAACGATCACATAAGTCTGTGACTTAAACGAATCAAGAGTTTAAATGGCGTTCGAGGTAAGTTGTAAGCAGGTTTCGAAGCAGAAATCTCCCGTTCCTGTTTATACACTGTAAGTAAATATCTTGCTTCTAGTGTCTGTTTAATAAAACAGATGCCCCGCCATATCCACAAGGGGTCACTCTGAGTTCCTCTATTTGAGACCAAACAACAGAAAGGGTGGAAAACGAGCAGCATTCTTTCTGAAAGCGTCCAACTTGTTGAGCTTTCGCAGCATTTTGCGTTGCCGCTGGCGTCCTCAGCACCCAGAACCGCTCCAACGTCGAGTCAGGAGTGGAGCAAATGACAAACGGGGGTTCGCAGAAGCTCTAAGGTCAATGACACAGGCCTCTCCTCCCCCTGGTGCCTACCTCTTGTTGTGTGTTGAAATTACACCCGTGGCATGTTTTCATGTGTTATGCACTTCAAAAATTTATTTATTTATTTTTTTTTTTTACAAAAATAACAATTGCTTTGGCTGAAATCCAGGAGCGTTTCACATGGAGCAGAGAAACTAATCAAGCAGGATGTCGATGGCAAGAAAAAGGCAAGAGGGGAGTTGAAGAAGCAGCTGCCACCGCTGGGGGTGAACGAAAACATAAACAACACAAGGAGGAGTGCACCGTTTGGAAACCAGCCAAGAGTGAGATGATGGGAAGAAAGAAAGAAAAAACTGATGGAAAAAGGAGGAGAGCTGAAAGAAAGATGATGTGGTATTTTTTTCCCTTCTTCTCTTTTTCTAGAGACTTCGTGGAGCATAAATTAAGCAAATGTGTATTTGAATTGAAACTGTTAACTGATGCTGTCTCTAAAAATGTACCTTATGCTTGACGGGCTAATTATGCTGTCTCTTGTTGCATACACAGACAGTTTTCAAATTGTCAAGCTTTTTTTATCACATTTTATTTTGGTGCGAGCCGGAGTTCTTTGGAACCGATATGAGCAGCTACTATCTTCAGTGCAACAGATGCTCTTTGTGAAAAGTACTGGTTTTTGTATTATAGAATTATGTAGTTTTTTTTTTTTTACTTACACTAATTGGTCTATTGAAAGCAACATTTTCATTAATTCGATTTCTTTTTCTGTCAAAGCCCTTCCTCGCTCTTTCTTTGAACAACTTACCGTCCGTATCTGGGAAAAACCCTCAAAGACAAAAAGTATGCTCCTAATTAACCAAATAGTTATGCAGCACTTTGAGATCAGAAAGGCTGATATGTAGGGCTTAATGCCAGTAACGAAGTGCAGATCTCTAACACTGATAAACCTGCTGCATGGGCCAACATACCAGTACAGTTTTCTTTGTCTATCAATTTAATTTGAGCCTTGTTCTAATTACTATACTAATAAAACACTGTTGCAATTGTGAAAGAAAATCCCTGTTATCTATTTATTTTTGTCACAATTTACCTTTTATTTCATGTCAGCGCAGCTGCTGGAGATTCAGGTCACCTGTATTTTCTTTATTTCAATGCAGTTGCATGTCTTTACCACTAGATGGTGCCAGTATTCGGGGTGTTCGTCATCTACAAATGATCAAGCAAACCAAAAAGCGTCTCGTCATCACTTCCGTTGGTGTTTTAAAACCTCTTTCAACCAATCTACGCATTACTGCTCCTCACTTGACACACAGTTGTTGCCTTCTAATGCACTTGGTTCAGTCGAAGCAAAAATATTTACACACCATGTAAATAAAGACAAACAGTTCTCTTTTAATTTGTTTTTTTTCTTTTTTTTTTTTTAGAACAGTTTGGATTTAAAAATGGTACAGAAAGTGTACAACGTGTGTAAATAAAAGGCCTTAGTGTTTGGTAAAATGTTCTTGAAATTGTATGAGCTGGATCAAATGCTGGAGAAGCATAACTCTACAGTTTGCTTGATTTTTTTTTTTTTCAAATCAAGTCCAAATCAAACCGAGCTCCTCTTTAGCTGAGTTTATCCTGGGACTGAGAAGACGTTGACTTTGTGATGGCCATTCCAAAAAAAAAAAAGTACTTTCTTTAAAGTCACTTTGTAACTAATGTGACAGTACGATTAGGGTCATTACCCATTTTAATACCCACTTCTAAACTTTAACTGCTGGCTGAGATCTTGATGTTCTGCTTCAATAATTCCAGATGAAGTTCTTTACCCCCATAAAACCATCTATTTTACAAAGTCCACCAATCCTTTCTGCAGCAAAAATAATACACAATACAATGCGGCTTTAACCCCTTTTTTCCTCCAAATGGTATGTTCAAAACCTTCAGTTTTAATTTCGTCAGACAACAGGACATGTCTACAAGAATTAAGAACTTATTGTCCCTGATGTGCAATAAGACATTTTCTCTTCGTGTTGGACCATGTTGAACCAGAACCGCTGAGCTCCATAATTCTCTACCTGACATATTTGATGTTTTGTTTGTTTCTTTTTTGTTTTACCCAAGATGCTACTGAAAGAAAAAACGGTTTCTTGATGTTGCCTGTAGATAAATTGATCTTTCATAAGCTGCCACAGTCTTACAAGGAAACAATGTTTTACTCTGGGTTTTTCAGGGTTCTTTGAAAAAATGATATAGCAATCCTAATCTAAGTAAATACCTGACTTTGGCAAAAAAATAAAAAATAAAAAAAATTAATAATAATAATAATAATAATAATAATAATTACACACTTGGCAAAGAAATGTCATTATTGGTTCATTTAGCAATTCTGGTAAACACAACTGATGAATATTTGATTTCAGTTCGACCCAAAGTCGTAGGTTCCTGTCCCTGCGCAATGCAAAATTCATTGTTAGACATTAATAAAGCTGCTTTCTGTCATTTTCTGTATTTTTGTACATCAAAGCTCACTCATTTCCCTTTGCGCTTCCATCACTGCAGCTACCTCGCGCGCACGCTTTGTACCGATGACACGGTCTGGCAGGTTGAACCCGTCAGAGTGTTTAGCTGGAAACAAACAAACCTGGGCTGCACACACTCTGACACACAACCTGGCATGCACATGTGCACTTAATTCTGATTGATCGCCTATTCTGCAGAATTTCCCATTGCTTTCCTGGCAAAGACAGATCCAGACTAAGAATGAATTGCATAACAATCAATTCCTTAAATCAACAAAGATTCTGAAAGAAAGAAAAATGTGGCAGGCATGAAAGGCCTGGATGCGCATAGCATCACATACGGGGTAATATTGGTGAATCTCACTAACAAGATGGAGAAGGAGGTTTCAGTACATACAAAATACTTTTGTGTTGCAAAAGTATTTGCACTGCTTAGCATTTTACAACAACAAAATTGTTTGTATTTCATAGTCTTGTCTGTGCTAGACCAACACGAAGTTGCACATAATGATATAGTGTATAACTGCATACTTTGTAGAATCACCTTTTACAACAACTATAGCTGCAAGCCTTTGTCAGACGTATAACGTCTGAATTTGTTGCCCATTATTTGCAAAAATCTCAGTCGACTGGGACATTCTATATATCCCATTGTAGCTCTGCCTGTCTCTTTTGGATTGCTGTCTGAATGTGAACCTTTGCAACCTATAGCAGGATTCCTTTAATGGCTGCTGTTTATTTAATTCCAAACTTCTTAGGGTTTTGGTCAGCTTTTCTGTCCCTGAGATGTGCCGGGTTAGCTTTCTGCACACACATTTGCATTTTACAAGTAGACCATAAAATTCCAGCTTAGTCCCCACCAGAGCATCTTCTAACCCCTGACTTGTGGCAAGTTTTACCCTTTGTTTTACCCATGACTCTCCTCTTGCTACCCCTTCCATCAAGGTCAGATTTGTGGAGTCTATAGATTTTTCCACTCGAGATGAAGACCTTTGCAATTCCTCCATATTTATCGTTGGCTGCTTCTCTAATTAAACCCCTCATCATGCAGCCTGCTGAGTCAAGGTAAGATGCTGTAGCACTCTGTGAGATGTTGAAAGATGAAGATGTAGCATTTTTCCCTGATCCCACTTCCATCTATGTCGGTTCATATATTCTATAAATCCCCAATTCACAGTAGCTGCATTTTTATAAGCTAAATAGATTCGAATGTAATGTAGAGAAATACATAATCAGACCGATAACGTATCAACGTCACATTTTATTTATTTGGAGAGCAAATAGAGGAGTTTGTAAAAAATATTTTTTATTAAAACTGTCCTCATGTTGTGACACTTTGGTGTGTGACAGATAATGAAACTCCCCTTCCTCCCCCTCCCTTTGGCGCTACTACCATCTGAAGAAATGCACCAACAACCAACCAATCAGAGCCAAGAGGAGTGTCTCAGCGCCGTCAGTCAACCTTGCGAACACGCTGCTAAACATGGTGGAGAAAACAACATACCATTCAGGAAAACCGCTTGTACGCCATGCTAACTAGCCTTAGCATTCACGACAGCCTGTGCTGCCGATTATCTGTCCCAAATTACACTGTTGCTGTATAGCGACTGCTAACAAATATGTTAAAATATGTACATTTTCTAAAAAGTTACACACTGCAGGTTTGAAGTTGGATAGGCAAAAAAAAAAAGTGCTCTGAAAACTGTACATGATTTAACCTGCCCTCTGGCACTCAGAGTGAACACCCAGCTAAAGCATAAAGCATCCTGTAGTTAATCTTCTAGCTGGACAGCTTTAATGGAACGGTGTCAAGTGACAATATCTGGAAAAGCCATCGGAGTGAATCTAATGCGATCAGAAGAACCTGTTTCTGTGTATGAGTTAAAAAACAAATAAAAATTTACAGTAGAGAGAGAGAGAAGCCCCAGGTGAGCCACAGCGAACTGTGCGAACCCACATACATTAAAATGCCTTATCTCTTTCAGTTGCTTCGGTTTTATTTCTCCACGGGGAGATTTTAATGTCTTAAAGCAACATGTTTTTCTTTGCATATGTTTGGGGTTTCTGTTACTTAGAGATTCACACCAGAAACTGTTTTTCACCAAACGAAGCCGTCGGCCCTTTAAAGTGTTTTGATAAAGCTATCAGAAAATGGCCACCTGTGACAAATACGCAAGATAGTTTATAGTTTTTCCATGAACAAAGAAAAGGTTAAATGTGAGGTGTTATTTATAATTATTTCTATTAGTAATTGAACACACAGTGTTTTGTTTGTTTGTTTTAATGTTCTTGAAAGTAGATGCCGTAATGAGGTTGAAAACGCATTATGAACAAAACCTCATGGTTAACTTAAAAAAATTGACAGCAATTACCAGAAAAAAGGTTTCACACAAAATGATGTATATGACCAGCTACTCAAAAACTCCCTGTTGGACGTTACAGACAAATTTTACTGACTGAAAGTTTCGTTGAAGGAGGATCTGTGGAGGAAACCAAAGATTAGGGAGACCTGGAGCTCGTCAACAAAAATAAACCAATCAAAAGACACAAAAAGCCGATCAGCAATTATAAAACGTGTTTTGTTTCTGTAGTGCCAATGAAGATTGTTCCACTGGTTGTTAAGAAAGGCATAAAACAGTTCATTTTTTTCATAAAATGTCAAAAATTAGAAACACAATTTTTCACTCTGAATTGTTTCCCCTCTTATGTTGTTTTGTCTTTTGAGAGACATTTTTCTCATTTCCCAGGAGAAACAAAAATAAGTTTCATAGCTTGCAGGTGTGAAATAATAATGTGATATTTTTTTTTGCTTCTGTTCATACAGCTTATTTAGTAGATAATGCCACATGGCAACCAGACCCGCCACGTCCGTCCAGTTTCAACCCTTCGTCTCCAAGCTGCCTGGGGAAAAAAAAATGCACAAAACACAACAAACCGACAAAACAAAAACAACTCACATTTTGTTTTGGCATTCTTATTATACTCTTGAAGCCACAGATTTATGATTCTCGTGAAGACATGAGAATCACATAATTCCTCAGTTAAACTTGATTATAAGGTTTAAAAACAGCTGGATAATTTTACATGCTCACTTAGGAACTTCCATACAGGCGACACTTTCATCACTGTGTTTTAAAAGCTAATTATTCAATAGTTTTTCATGTTGTATTTTGAGGGTTTGCATATTTTTTTTCCTGTCATTTTTCTGTGTTTACATGTATGATTCTTGGGGGGGTAAATAAGGAGTTTATCCGACACACGTCTCAGGACTCAGGTTGGAAATCTGAACGCCGTCTGCCAGGTGACCTTTTTCACTGGAGCACCGAGCCCCCGCAGCGCACTCAGATGTGTGTGTGTGATCCACTGTGTGTGTGTGTGTGTGTGTGTTTTGTTTTATAGCAGCTCCTGTCCTACACACAGGGAGTACATTAATGCCCTCCCTCCTGTGGCCATCTCTCTCTGTCCAGGTGCTCACACCCTCAGCCTCTTCCTCATCATCCTCTCTTCCAAGACCCCCTACAGGTTTATCCAGGCTTTATGGGACACACCTTATCCACCAAAAAAAGCAACAAAAAAAAGAAAGAAAGAAAGGAAGAAAGAAAGAAAGAAAGAAAGAAATAAAGAAAGAAAGAAAGAAAAAAAGAAAGAAAGAAAGAAGGAAAGAAGGAAAGAAAGAAGGAAAGAAAGAAAATAGAAGAGAGGATGAATTCTGGTGTCATCCCAAACAATACATTGTGACAAAACAAGGGTTAGCGTTGTTATTCTGATTACGATTTCAACTTTTATGTTCTTTTGTTTGAGGTCATTTGATTCGTTTCATGATGGAAATCCACTGAACTCATTAAAATATGTTTGCAACTATTACAAATTGCTTAGCTTCTTTTTAATAATAAAGAGGTTGTGATTGCAGACGCATGCATTGTGAGGCATTTTAACAAATTCAAATTCAAACCGTGCAGCTTCTCTGTGAACAGAGGACGTGAAGATGAGCTTCCGTGTGAAACGTGCCAATCATGTTTCAAGTTGATAAAATGAAAAAGTAACAAAAACTTGATGTATTCTACTTTCATTGGTAAAACAAAACAAAACGTTTAAGTAAGTGGATATTTCAGACCCAGGAGGATGAACTGACCAGACGGAGCCGTGCTTGAACTCAGACTAGACATCTTAAGTGTTTTTTTTTTTATTATTGTTATTATTTCAATGGCTTGACATAAAGTTTTAATGAAGTGTAACACACCTTCTACTTGTTCTGTGTATGCCTGAAGCAATATTCCTCTCTGAAAAAAAAGAAAAAAAAGAAACAGCGTTAGGAACTGTTTCAGAGTTCACACCTATGATCTGACGTTCCTCAGAAGTATGTGTCATCCTCTGTGCCATCATTCCAGACTTATCCAAACATGTTTTTACACAATTAAGTGTAACTGGAGCTTATGTAGTCATTTGTTGTGCGTCTTGTCTGCACGGTTCTGCGAGCTCTCCTCAGACCAGTCCGCTCCGTCTTTAAACGAGAGCGTTGGTTCGGCAAACGCCGTGACAGGAGGGAGGCGTGGGGGGGGAGGCAGGCTCATGTTTAAGCCTCAGCTGGAGGGAATCCTTTTCCAGCTCTGAGTCTGCTGCTATAAAGGTTTGACCTCTGACCTCTCTGAAAGAGAGAGAAGGAGGGTGAAGAGGGTGGTGGTGGTGGTGGTGGTGGGGGGGGGGGGGGTAAGGGAAAGGGAAATTTTCCCCCGGGGGCCAAAAA
>NW_015112649.1:47645-49755 GCF_001443285.1 Poecilia latipinna | reverse complement strand
TGGTGGTGGTGGTGGTGGTGGTGGGGGGGGGGGGGCTAAGTGAAAGGAGAATTTCTCCACTGGGGCCAATAATGTGTCCAGGCACAAGCAAGCATCACTGTACCCGATGTTTCTGTAAAGTGTGTTAACATCCCTGGATAAAAATGTGGGTTAAGAGAGAGTGTGTAAAAGTGCTGCGTCAGACCCGCTCTGCTTGGAACACATGACACACTTCAGTCATTTTAAAACAGCTGACAAAGCACTTACAGCTTGGTTTGTATTTTTTATTATTTTTATTTATTTATTAGTCACATGTCAAACTAAGTTTGGCAATATGATGATAGCACTACCATCACAAATCTAGTAATTAATTTTATAGTCATTTCCATAATGTTGGAAAAGTAATTCTAATTTATTTAATCATATATTCATCAGAAAAACTAAGTGTGATCATGTGATTATTATTATTATTATTATTATTATTATTATTATTATTATTATTATTATTATTATTATTATAGCTTAAATATATTATTTATTTATTTGTTTTATATGACGTTGTTTAGCTTGAAAACGATTTTTAGATATTTTTTTTTCACCAGCAGCAATAAAATTTTATATGTATATATATATATATATATATATATATATATATATATATATATATATATATATATATATATATATATTCTTATTCTTATTCTTATTCTTATTATTATTATTAACAATTTTGCTTGTTTACTGGGTTTTGCCAGCAGTTCGTTGACAAACGCGGCCATGAAGACGAACCGAGTCATTAAACGGGGACGGTCCACCGGCCCGCTTGTGCTTCCTGACAGTGGCATTGTGAAAACTTAGTTACAAAATTATTTTAAAACACACTTCTAGTTCAAAAAAACAACAAAATGAGGATGGGGAAAAAAAAGTTTCTCACATTGTTTATGTTTATTAAGAAGTTTCAAACTAAATCAGATTTGAATTTCTCTGCTATGTCAAATTCAAAACAAAGAGTAAGACTGACCTCAGATTGTCCTATGAGGCTGTTCCCCTTTTTTAGGCATTTTGTGGGTTTTCCTTTTAACTGTCTCTTTTCTGTGTTACAGTGATTGTGTCCCTAGAGGCATACAGTAGTCGCATCAACATCATGACTTTGTGACCGAGCACACCGAACCGCAACATCCTCTCACTGCGGTTTTTATTGACGGGCTATTAAAGCGCATGTAGAAATCAAGACTAGTTCCCACCTGTCCGGTGATTGTTTTTGCCGCTTTTTTTCGAGAGCTCGTTATTCCCATAAAAGCAGCTTTCCAGCGTTAGATCTGCGTTTGTTGGGCCCCTTTTCTTCACCACTGGTGGGTTTCTTTTCTTTTTTTCTTTTCTTTCCTCTAAAGTATTCCAGCCAAAACAACATTTAACAGCCTTGCCTTTCCTCGGTGCCAGTTCCCATTTCAAGCTAATGGGAACAAAACGAAGGAGTGAGCGTAAAGTGGAGACGAAAATCGCAGCTATATTTGTGGCTGGCTTGGTGAGAGGCCAGATATCCTGTAAGGATTAGGGCACGTCTCCTCGCGAGCCTCTTTTACGGCCTTGTTTTCAATAGAAATCCTTGTTAATTGGAGACGCTTTAAGCCGCGTGGGTAATTGACCTTCGTGCGGGCAGAACGCGGTGTGAACGATCAGTCACATTAACAGACAGGAAGGAGACAGTGAAACCTCTAAGCACACTCTTTGTGTAAACACTTTTCATTTTCTCGTCGGGCCTTCGGGGGAAATTAATAACGGACAGGATGTTTGCTGTTGTCTCTCCTCTAAAGAAGACTATCTGCCCGCGTGCACAAATATGTCGGCAGACGATTAAGAAGTCGATGATAAATATTGATTGTGCGTAGTTGTAAAAAAGAAAAGAAAAGAAAAGGCGTTTAAATTGGGCTGAATAGTTTAAGGGGAACATATGTCTCGAAAAAGACGTTTATTGGTGTCTAAATGTGGCTTAAAATTAAAGACTTAAAGAGACTCAAAACAGAAGAGACGGTAAAGACGAGTCATTTGAAAATTGAAAAAAAAAAAAAAAAAAAAAAAAGCATGCCCCAAGAAATGACACTCTAAAGGGGAAGGGGGAACATTTTTGGAA
>NW_015112649.1:23499-44570 GCF_001443285.1 Poecilia latipinna | reverse complement strand
GAAAAGAAAAGAAAAGAAAAGGCGTTTAAATTGGGCTGAATAGTTTAAGGGGAACATATGTCTCGAAAAAGACGTTTATTGGTGTCTAAATGTGGCTTAAAATTAAAGACTTAAAGAGACTCAAAACAGAAGAGACGGTAAAGACGAGTCATTTGAAAATTGAAAAAAAAAAAAAAAAAAAAAAAAGACGTCCACAAGCAGATGCACGCTAATGTGTAAATGGTGAACGTCTTGGAAACGTCTTGGAAAGACGTTTACAAAAAAAAAAAAAAAAAGATGCATTTTGCTGTCCACGTGCAGGCGAAAGGTGAAACGACGTCTATGACAGTGTGGTTGAAAATACAAGATGTTTCCAAAAAAAAAAAAAAGACTTACTGTCGACATGCTGGTAGAAAGTGAAGCAAACACACCCAAGCAAAAAGTGGAAAGACGTGAACAATGACGTCCGTTGGTGTCAAAAGGGATAAAAAATTGGAAACTCATAAAATCTCCATAAAATTATACTGACGTCTAAGGGAGAGGTATAAAAAAAAAAAGATTGACAATACACCAAAAGAAAATCTGTCGATGACTAAATATGGCTGAAATGTGAAAATATTTCCGTAAAATTGTCTACAAGTGTCTAAATGTGTTGAAACGGGGAAAAGACATACACAGAAATAAGTTTTTTTATTTTATTTAATTGTGGCCATAAAAAAAGGAAACGTGTATTGATGTATAAAAACGAGAAAGGGGTCACTGGGGTAGCTCCAATGGGCCACCTACTGGAGTCTAATATTTTATACAAGCCGTATTTGAGCTCGATCTATTGGCTTAAAAATGACTGTTTTCAATCTACATCTCCAGTCTGTCCGACCGTGAGCAGAAATCGAGTGTTTGAACTGCGAATGCCAAAAGCTCCCAATCTACGAATCTACAAGAATCTGCAAAAAAAAAACAAAACAAAAAAAAACAAAAAAAAAAACTTTTTTTTTCAACACATGAGAGGAGACGTTTGCTTTGCTCTCCGATAAAACATCTCGGGCTGCAGACTGACTGATGGAGCGAGAGCTGAAGGTGTTTCACAGTCGAGGCTGTTAAAACAAAGTGTCTTCTTTCAACGCTAGTTTCCAGTTCTGTTTTTTTTTTCTTTCCATCGACAAGAAGCAAAAAAAAAAAAAAAAAAAAAACCCCCACCCCGGCACTTTTGTTCCCCTCAACTGAGCGAGCGAGGAAAGATAAGGTGTCATCACTCCGACATGAAGCTGAAGGTCTCCCCTGTTTGGAAATGCGTGTCTGGATTCTGCCCCGCTTTAATGGCCAGATGCCACCACATGTTCCGGCCTCTTGACTTGTGTTGCTTTTACTAAGTGCTCGATTGAGTGTCTCTTTTTTCTCTTTTTTCCTGTCTTCCTCGTTTTGTCACGCCAACATAAAATTATTATAATTTACTTATTTATTTATTTATTTATTTATTTATTTATTTATTTATTTATTTATTTATTTATTTATTTTACTATTTTGACTAAAATACGAAATTGTTGTTTATTGTTTTTATTTCAATGATGACATAAAAATGAAATGCATAATTCTTGCATTTCCTTGAGAGTCAATATCCATGTCCAAAAATGCACCTATCTTGTTTTAAGGTAAAAACTGCAACAACAAAAAGAAGAGAGAAAAAAAGAAAATCAATGTGTTAAAAAAATAAAATTAAAAAAATAAATCAGATTTATTTCATGGTTGCACTTTTGGTTATAAAGCAATAAAATATATAAAAGATATATTAGGGAGCTGGGAGGAACTATATAAATAATGATTCAGAATCACATGAACAAATGGATTTTAGTCCGTGGATGTCCTTTTTCTTTTATTGGAAAGTTTATATGAAACTATATGAGTCGCTTCATTATTCCTCCGTTAAGCGCAGAGCTTACATGCAGTCTCTTTCCAAATAAAAATGTAAATACTACTCATCATCATCATCATCATCATCGTTATCATCAGCATCATATAATATAGTCAGGAGGTTAAGATACTTCACGTCGTCACGGCTCTTATTAGACACTTGAACAGTCCAACCTCCTTCAAAACAAAGAAACCGAATTAAGAAAGAAAAGCAAAAACAAACAAAACAGAAAGACTGCATATGGCTCTCTTGGAAAACCCCAATGTAAACAATACAGACAGGGGGAAACCGAGTCTCCTATACAATAATAACGGTACAGGAATTAAGACACGTTTTATTCTTATTGTTTTCAACAATATAAGATAATATGTAATTACATTCAGAAATACATCTCTCTCTCTCTTTTATTTCTTCCTCCCCTTTCCTGCTAAATCTATCAGTTCTTTCCTCGAACGCAGCGGAACCAAAGTGGTGTGAGAACCTGACGTCTGCTTGATCAGTTGCTGTCGTGTAAGTGCTTTTAAGCCTAAAATTGTGGTTCTTGAAAACGTCCCCAAAACGTTTAAATTTGCGATAAG
The DNA here is from genome assembly GCF_001443285.1 of Poecilia latipinna. NCBI lineage: Eukaryota > Metazoa > Chordata > Actinopteri > Cyprinodontiformes > Poeciliidae > Poecilia > Poecilia latipinna. Next base: position 42,104 of record NW_015112649.1, on the reverse strand, counting down.
AGGAGGTGGCGGGAAAACGTGTTTTTTTTATTTTTTATTTTTTATTGTTTTTATGTATTTTACTTACGTATAGACCAAAAGGTTTGTTATTGTGGCTGTTCTCGCAGATTCCCAGTCTTTCTTACCGCAAGTGCTTGAAGCTTCGCTCTCATCATCATGTAAATTCTCCAGGAAAAAAAAGAAAAGAAAAAAAAGGAAAAGTTTTTAGTTTTTTTTTTTTTTGTCCTCTCTCAGTGTCCTTTTTTTTTTTAAGAGCCGAGGTCCACGAGGTTAGAAGACATAGAGTTTAGTATAGTGTCATGGTGCACCGAGTGGTGATGGTGCACCGAGTCTGCGCCACCCGGCACCGGAATCGCGCTGGGTCCCGGAGGGGGCGCAAGGCCGTGCAGGGACGGTAAGCCGGCGTTCGAGCCCAAGAGCAGGGCCGGGCTCGGCGACGTGTGATCCGGTGTCCCCGAAGGCGTTTTATCGTCGTCCGAGCTCCCCAAAAGAGTTTTATTTCCGTTCATGGAAGAAGATAGGTTGTGACTGTTGCTGTTGGAGTTCTCGCTGTTTTCCCTAAAAGGAAAAGGGAATTCAATTTTAATTGGTGCACACTCATTCAACAGGCATTTCGCAACATTGACATGTGCATCTAAAAAAAGGAAAGGAAAGCTAAATTTGCTATTCATATTCACACTAGTAAAACAGCTTTTCAACAGCGAGACATTGTTTTCCCTCTTTAGATTTTCCAATCATGCATATCAATTAGTATTTAATGGTTAAATTTTTCAAACATCGCTTCTTTTATTATTATGAACCTGAAAATTTGTATTAGAATTCAACTGAAATGTTCTCAGTCAGCTGTTATTTTAATTATTCTTGCGATGCAGAGAATGGTACACTACAAAATGGATTTGGGGAAGTCTCCAATTTTAGACATTTAAATGATTTAAAGAAATATATATCAAGAAAATTTGTTTGTTAATGTGACGTTCAAAAAAATCTTCCATTCTAACAATGCTAGCTAATTTATTTGTGTAACATGTCCTTCGTGACTGTTCAAATTAAAGTTGCACTGGGAATGATGGTTCAGTCAACTAATATTGAGCAAAGAATGGGAAGGTGTATGTGTTTACTTTATAACTCTAATGACTATCTGAGCTTAGAAAAGGTTACAAACTGTCATACTATACAACAGAAACTTAGGCAAAGTTTCTGTTGGAGCAAGAGTTTAGGTTTGTAAACTAACAGCGTTAGCTAGTTTAGTGATGTCAAGCTTGCTAGCAATACGACCTTAGCCCTGAATCAGTTGTTGACAACGACAGACACATCTAAGATGCGAAATAGTTCACATGCTGTCTTTTCAGAAAAGATTTACACATTCTGTAACTATTTCAGGAACTTGTTCTGCTTTAGCGACAGCACTGCCGCTAAAGTCAAACCTCTAGCTGACGCTGCCTGTGTGTGTAATTCCCCATTTTTTCCCTCTCCCCTGAAGGAGTCAGTCGACGCCAATGAACGGAACATCTCGGCCATGGTAGTTGAGGAAAAGTTGAACATTTCACTGCAACAGGATGTATTTTTAGAAGAGTCTAATATTTTATAAACATTTTATGCTAGAACGGAGACAGCACAAAGGCTACGGTCAAGCCGACTATAGACAGCTAGGTGTATTAGCGCTGATGTTTAAAAACTTTGTTGCAATTATAGAAACATTTTAATCAAAAGCGATTTTGTGTGCTTTGTTTCTCTTTAGCACGGAAAGATAAACAAAATTAATAAAATGGTTGGAATTTCAGTAAATCTGTTGAGTAGGGAAATCTTAAAAAGGCGCTTCTACCTGCTCCTGTTTATATACACTGTACATAAGTTATTATCAGAGATATTATTTGAAGTCTGCACAACGTAAGTTAAGGGAAATTGCTGCAACAGTTTGTTTTGTTAGTGCAGACGCACGATGGAGATTGATTTATAGCGTGTTTACAACTGCTCTTTTGTGGAAAGGTACGAGAGATCATGTATTAACGCAGCAACCAGCAATCCATTCGTGCATACCTGCTCATTAAAGAGTCCGTGAAATAATAAGACTCTCGTTTGGCTGCAGCGCCGCAGCACAGACTTAAAAACAATGACAGGCGGCCATAAATCCCGACCTTTCCAAAAGTCATTAGAGCTTATTAGCTAAATCAATCGCTGTGTCGAAACATTTGTAATTTAGGGTTACAGGTGGCATAGTTTATATATATGTGAGCGCTGAGCCTTTTCTCTGCAAGAGCACATGATTTACGTGGAGCTTTCAGCCCGAATTAGTGGCCAGAGGCTGAAAGAAGACACCAGCTGGGGCGCACACCTCTCTGCAGCGCCTGCGTGTGTAATTCCCCCCTAAAAAACCTTCAAATGTGGCCTACACGCTAAATGGAAGCATGGACTGTAAAACATAATAAATAAATAAAAACTTTTTAAAAAAGCATCTTTCTATAGACATGTTCTCATTTGCTTCTGCTCACTCCATGGTTGTTTGGGTTAGCATAACATATTTGTATGTGTGTGTGTGTGTGTGTGTGTGTGTGTGTGTGTGTGTGTGTGTGTGTTTTAGCTTTTTTTTTGATGTTGATATGAAAGTAAAACCTCGGGTGATAATAAGTGTAATTACTACGGCAAAAGGAGAGGTAAATGTACGCTTATATGTCCTTGTAATTTGCCTAACAGCAAACCTTTTAATTTCCTGCTTTCCAAACTTTTTCACTCAGACTCCAACACTTTTCATAGACGCCCAAACCAGAAGAAGAGTTAACCTGGAGCTGGAGTGGACTGTTTCAATATGATTTAATTTAATAAATACATAAATAAATGTGATGAAAGAGACAGAATAAACAGCAAGAGACGGGAAGTTTTGAACATATTTTCAGATGTAGGTCAGCACGTCAAAGTGCTTGTGACTCAGCACCATTTTGTTTTAACATGACTCTGCTTTTTTTTTTTTTACCCCCTTTTCCAACATGTTGATAGTTTTATCTGCAGACGCTCCTACCTCTCCTTCGCCTCCGCCGCCCGGTCTCTCTGCCGCCGGTTCTTGAACCAGTTGCTGACCTGCGTGGTGGTGAGTCCCGTGGCCTCGGCCAATTCCCTCTTTTCCCGCGGGGACGGGTACGGGTTGTGGGTGTACCACTCCCGCAGCACGCTCCGGCTCTTCTCCTTGAAGCAGTAGCTCGTCTCCTCTCCGTCCCAGATGGAGCGGGGCAGCGGGAACTTTCTCCGGACGCGGTACTTCCCTACGGCCCCGAGAGGGCGGCCCCGCAGCTTCTCCGCCTCGATGTAGTGCGCCTTGAGCCACAGCTGCTGCAGCTTCGGGTGGTTGTGCGGCGAGAACTGGTGGCTCTCCAGGATCTTGTAGAGCTCTCGGAAGTTGCCCCGGTGGAAGGCGACCACGGCTTTCGCCTTGAGGACGCTCTCGTTCTTGTGGAGGTGCTCGCAGGCCGGCAGGGACCAGAGGAAGCGTCCCAGCCGCTCGATGTTCCCCCCTTGCTGGAGGACCTCGCAGACGCACGCGACTTGCTCCTGCGTGAAACCAAACGTCGGGAGCATTGACATGGCGACAGCCGCAGACCAGCGCAGATTAGATTGTGCCTCACTTCCACGTCTCTTGTCTCAGTCTCTCATTAAAGTGACACGCAGTAAGTCCACAAGTGTCAAGAAAAGAAAAGAAAAAAAAAAAAGAAGAAGAAAAAAAAAGTGTCCCAGAAGAGCAGCCTATACGACTCAGGGGTTAGGGGTAATATCCAGCTTCAATGCCCGTTGAGCCATGCAGATCCCCGGGCGACAGTTCCTCGTGAAAGTTGCGGCGAAACACACACACAGAGGGAGAGAGAAATGTGGAACTCCTTCCTCAGTCCGCCTCCACCTTTTCTGCGCCGTTTCTACATAAACTACTCCCGGAGAGCAGACTCGCTGGCTCGTTTTAATAATATTATTCTAAGCTGGCAAGACAAGCGATTATATGAACTCTGATTGGTCGGTTATCTGACCCGGGGATGGTGAGGATAAGACAATAGCCTCAGTCAAATTATTTGCCATGGTTACGCTGTCACTCAGCGTAACCCGATACCCTTTGAGGTGGCTCCTTGGCAAAGTCGAGCGGATTGTTCTCTGCGTGTCCAGCCCGCCCTCCCAATAGAAATATTGCTCAGATTTTTCTCCCTCCTTCCCCCCACCCCTCCACTCTCTCTCTTAAACGTTTTTATTACTCCTCTCTTCTTCTTCTTCTTCTTTTTTTTTTTTTTGACGGACACACCGGGCAGCCAAAGAGCGCGCAGCAGTGAGGAAGGTGCGGGGCCGGAGGGGAGAAGGAGAGCCACGCTGTTCTCGCGGCTGGAGGGAGGATGGCGCCAGAGCGCGCAGGGCAGGGATCACCACGCAGGACCGGCGCGTCTTCAATGCGCCTGGAAGCGCTCTGAAATCAGCCGGAGAGATGTCACTCTGAGATAAACAATAATAAAAAAAAAATAAAATAAAGTTGGTTCCTTTACTGATTTGAAACGAAAACTCTGGTCGTTTTGAATGTTGACAAGCAAAAACAAATCAACACGTCTAACAAATAACTAAGACAAACAAACAAAAATCTTCATGAATATCTAAAGATGAGTGGTATTCAGAAGGAAGATTGTTATTTTCTTCAGGAAGTCAGACGTGGATTATTTTGGTAGAAGCAGTTGGTTGAAAAGTCTCCAACTAAGACTCCGTCCGTTAAAAGTCAAAAGAAATGCTGCATGTAAAAAAGTGCTCGGAACGGGAATAAATCTTCATATTTCCCTTGAATAAATATGTCTACCTATACAGATTTAGCTTTTATGTTTTTATTCTTAGGCCTCTTGTTTGAAAAGACGTGGCATGGGTTTTTTCGGGGAGGATTACATTAAACCTATTTTAATATGTATTTTCAACTTGATTCATTTGGGGGAGAAAACAAATACAATCTAAACGTGATTTTTATTTATTTTTCTCTCTCTCTTTTGCATAAAGCGGTTGTCCATTTTCTAAGTTTTGTCAGAGCTATTTTTGCACATGACAGCACAGGAGATGGATATTTAAATTAGAGGTGAGACAGAGAGTGAGCAATGAACAATCTGGAGGTGTTGCAGCCGCCGGTCCTGATGGAGAAATCAGCTCCGCTCTGCAGCCCACAACCCAGAACCGAGGGAGCCACGAGGAGAATCTGAGAAAAGCCGAGAGGAGGAAGAAAAGAAAAATAAGTAGGAAAAAAAAAACACCGGCATCAGTTGTTGGTGAGAGAAGATTTGTTTTGCTCGAAAGACATGAGATTATAGGAAGTCAGAGAGGACCAGAGGAGGGACTGCAGGGTAAGATCTCAGTTCTTTTCTAATAGAGCTATTATTAATACAAATACCACTCCTAAAACTACTCGTATTAATAATAACTATTATAATAGTGGTAATAAGTAATCATGAAAGAGCGAGTAATTTGAATCTAGAGAGAGCAGATTAAATTTGGTATAAATACACGATAAAAATATATAAAAAAAAAAACGAGCGGAAAAACCTGTTTACTGTGAAAAGTGTGACTCAGTGGCTTATTTCAGGCTTTAGACGCACGCGTGTCACGCAGGCGGACGTTCAGGCGTGTTGTTGACGGCGGGGCCAAAGACTTGACCAGCTGATAGATTTCCATCGTCTCACCGTGGGACCTCTTTATTAGAGATACTATTGTCAGCAGCACCGGCGAACGGTATCACGTCAATCCACACAGTTGCTCCAAACCACACACACACCCACGAACACGCTGACACACTCTTTCCTCTGCTTTTTGCTGCTCTTGATGGCCTAATGGCACTGAATTAATAGATCAACTTATAAATTGGAGATCTTCTGACGCTGCTAAACATGTCTAGCTACCAAATCGTATTATTTTTCATTAAAAAAAAAGAAGTTTTGTGCTTGGAATTAGAAAAAAAAAGAAAAAAATGTTCACATTAAATATTAAGCTCTCAATAAGAAGAAACATTCAGTGCTGACATAAAGATTCAAATTTCCCCCTCTGTTTACCTTCAAAATTACCGATTAAACAGCTTATGTTGTGTTCAATGTAATAAATCAACACAATATATATAAAAATATATTTTATTTTTTGTTGATTTTCTTTTCGATGCTCACAGGAGCCAATGGGACGCCGCGTTTCATCTGAACCGCAGCTGCTTAAAAAGAAATTATTAGCGTAATTACGACGCGCGTTTATTACCTGTGACGAAGAGCGCTGTAAGGAGAGCCTGATCCCTGCTTCCGCACCCTGTCTTCTCCCTCTGTTTAATAAATTGACTTGGGTTTCGCCTCAAGCGCACTTCTCGGGGTATTACGGAATTAGGCTGATTAATGGGAATCGCCAAGGGACCGTGCGTCGCATGGAAAAAAGATAGTGGGGTGATGGGGGGGGGGATATCACGAAAATGACTTTAATTTCGAAGTAAACTAATATGTAGATACATAAATACATACATAAATGGACAAACGACNTTCACCAAAAAGTAAAGTTGTAATCCCGCCCTATTATTATTATTATTATTATTATTATTATTATTATTATTATTATTATACGAGGCCCCTGAATTGCAAATAATAGCGGCTCCGAACACTGTTTTGACAGACAAGAAATTTTAAACTGATTGCAGATACAAAAAAAAAAAAAAATTATCAACCCCGCACATCTAACCCAGAACCAGACACCGCTCTGACACGGTCCAAAACATACCAAAGTCTCTCCCAGTGGTGAAAGAGGTGCTGAAATTACACTAGAAGAGCGCTGTATGGAGAGCTGTTGAATGCATGTATCAATGTTATGCTTACTGTATGAAAAGCCCATTGAAATTATTAATGCGGTGTATTTTTTTAAAATTATTTTTTCACTTATTTGCATGGTCCTTCACTCAAAACTCCCCTTGTGTGCCTTTGTTTAGAACTGAAGAAAATGAGGGTTGGATTTTATTTAAATTTTTTAAATTATTTATGGATGTTTTGGTGAAAGACGTGCTCTTCTTCAGCTGATGTGTCTTTCATCCTTTCAACATTTCTTGGATGATGTTGAAAACAACACCCAGGTCCCATTTTAGCACCTGCTGACGTTTGTGTTGTTATTGTCAGTGTTTTCCATTGTTACTTATTATAAATAGTTGGGGGTTTTTCTCTCCAACCAACTTTCTGTGTCCTGCAAAATGCTTAATTTGTTGATTGATTGATTTTTTTTTTCTCAGATCTTTTGTGAACTGATACGTTTTCTCTGAACCACAGTGCATCTAATAGAGAGAAAAAAAAGGCTAACGGTGAAGCAACTGCACTACAGCATAAAGAAAATGTCGGATATCAAACGACATAAATACAAAGTGTCTTTCATTGTGTTGGTTTGTTCACAATCAGCAGTGGGTGTGAGCAGGCCGGCAGGGACCGGGGTCCCATGTCTGTCCCCTGACAGTGTTTGTAAACCCCTTGTTTCCACAGATCAGTCTGATCAGAGGGCTGCGGCTCTGAAACGGTAACTATTCCAGCCGCTGATGAATGAAGATCACGTTTCCCCTAATAGCCAGCCCTTTATTTTCACAACCTCCCACCGCTCACTTCAGCCACTCTGGACCACGTCCTCCAACTAATTGAGCTGATTATTGCAAGATGTGCATGTTTTGTTGTGCACATGTGTGTGTTGCACACGGATCAAGTGTCGATTTGAGCCTGCAGCACTCTGATTTGAACTTTATTCCATAAAACTGTCGCAGCTCCCCGTTAGATTGATGATCATAAAACCTTTTGGGGAGGCAGACATGACAGAGAGAGACTAGCAAATCCGAAATCTTTGCGTCGATCCTGGTTTGGGTGGTCATCAATGTCTGTTTACATCTATCTTGTTACCCCGGAGGCCAGGTAAAGATTTCAGTAAACCATGCCGCTAAGCAAGCATGAAGGGACAACGCACAGGGGGTAGGTAGGTGTGCCTGTGTGAGGGTTTGTTTCACGAAGGTTCTGACCAGACGGCAGGTTCATCAGATTGGAGGGGTTCGGATTCCAGCTCCACTCTAAAATATACAGCCTCGCCGTTTAGAGGCAGTTAAAAGGTGAGAAAAGATCACATTCACCTGATGAGGATGATATAACAAACACGGCCACGTTAAGCAGGGCTGCATCCAAGGGTCAGGGGCCGTGCAGAGGACAAGTCCAAGAAAACGGGGATGTAAACGTGTCCAGCTAGCATGAGGTCTTCAAAACTTTATGTACAGTTTAGCAGAATCCGTTGGAAAAGTTGAACACAACAACTTTATGTTGAAAAGGGCTCCTTCATCTGTTTTCTTATTTCCTTGTATTTGCTACATAAACATGTTAGTTTCAGTTTTCTACTTTTCTCAAAGAGTGAAGCCACCATTGACGGGACAAAACTTCAGGGGCTTATCTGGCCCTGGATCCACCCACAGTGTGGATGAAGTCTTAAATATTTTTGATTTGTTTCCCAAATTTATGAATATTTCTGAAAAAACAAAACAAAAACAAGAACAATAACCCTTTTATTGTATTAGTTTCCATAAATGTAGGATGACGTTATTCTTCCAAATAAATCTGGACTATGTTTATTTCATCCATGTGTTGCTGAAGGTGGTAACCACGTCAGGTTGTCGCACACCAATAAACTCAACCACAATAATGTCAAAAGTAGCTGGTTTTCTAAGACGCCCAGGCTCTTCACCCTGGGGGTCACTGTTTTAGGGGTGGCACAAGTGCTTAAGAAGTTTGTGTCTAAACTGATGCTAAATTAAAGTGTTATTTTAGCTTTTGTTTAAGGAACGTGGCCTTTGATCGGCTCTGGTTGAAATTTAAAAAGATCTAAAAAACATTTTTTGTTCTTTTTGGCATCAAGACAAAAAGGCTAAAAAAAAATGCAATGTTCGGATGAATCGGTTGTGAACTGAATGACTAAGAATCGTTGTGAATAGATTTCTGCATACAACACCATGGAAAAAAAAGTAAATGTTTTGTTTTGAGGGTGGAAATAATTTCGAATTGAAGATCGTTTGTTTGGAAAGTTTCAAAGACAGAAAACCTAAAACAGTTATTCACGTCCACAAAATAAAATTTCTGAATTTGATATGCCATTATAATTTGGTGTACCTGAAGCACTTGTCAACATCAGCACTTAAGACATGGACAAGTTACTAAGAAGTGACTATTTGTGCAGATCTGAAAGACAAAATTACAAAAATAAACATACATATTACTAACTTTTAAACAAACTCATCAGCTAGTTAAATCTGTACTCCCAGATGATACTAACAATCCAATATTGTATTTTCTTTTATGAAAGAAATGAGCATGAACTGAAATGAACCAAGAGCTATTTAAACAGTCAAACAGTACCAGGCAAGTAATAAAAGAAACCCTACATAGTTTGTGGATGCTAATTAAAATCAGAGGGTAAAATCTCATGAGAGGTTTGTCAAGCAGCAGCCAAAAAACCGTCACCACCCCACTCACCCCACTCACCCCACCGTGGAGGTGTGGACAAAACTCCCATGCCAAATGCAGATGGCCTGAACACAGCAGCAAAACGGCAACAAGTGTCTGCTTTTCTAGCAGGCTGGCCATCATGGCTGATGAGTAGCTGTGTCTGTTTACAAGGAGCGGAGGAGGGGAAGGTGAGGGGCGTAGAGGAGGGCTGCTGGGTGGTGAGTGAGAGCAAAAGAGAGCGTGGCGCTTTCGCTGCTGCCCTTAATTTATTCGATCAATCACTCCATTTGATTCTTGTTTATTTTCAGGAGTTGCACGGTCATTTCAGCTGCACACTGAGCCCTTTATGGACTGGCCAAGGCGCCCCCCCCCCCACCCTCCTCCGCCGCCAGGACTGTATAGCATGCATTAGGCCGTAATTTGAAAGGAAGAGTGGTTCCAGCACTTCTCAGGTATTTCACGGTTCCTAACCTTTATGGTGGAACGGCCAGAGTCCTGTCTCTCGTCAAGCTGGCAATGCGCAGACGTGCGGGGCTTCAGACCCACTCTGATCTATATCAACGCCGCGGGTTTGCCATTAATGACTTCAAACACACGTCGGTGTGGAATTACAATATCCATAATTTGGCGAGTGGAATCTAGACAAAAGCAGGGATTTTAATGTGATTTCTTTGGTAGAAGGCCTAAAATTACAGCTATAGTGAATTCACTGATTTTTTTTTTTTTTTTGCATGTCTTTCACGGATCTAAATATTGTACAGATACACTTGTGTAGATTGCAAAGCAGTTGTTGTAGATCAGAATGCTCTGATCTGAAGAGCCTAGCTGGAGGTTCGCTTGCTTTTGCTGTTGTTAAGGCACGAAAGTAAGAAACCGTCTTGGGACCAATATCCAGGATCAGATAAACTTCGGCTTGCTCTGCATCAAAGTGGCACAAAGGCAGGGCTGTATAATTGGATCATGATTACCAGTTTACATTTTAAACAGTGAACAGATTGAAGACTCAAAATTTGAGGCTTCCGTGTTTTTTTTTCCTTTTTTTCAGGAGGTATAAACCCAAACATGGGAGAAGAACTTTGGAAACTTGAATCCTATTGATCTCAGAATAGTTTGTTTTCACTCACAGCTCAGACCGTCCGCTCTTACTGTCCTGCAACATTTTTATTTATTTATTATTTTATTAAAAAGCGACTGCAGTAATTAGCAACGTGCTAATGCTTGAATTTGTATCCATTCCTGTGTGCAAGCTTTTTACAACCCTTTGTGGTTTCACATGAAATACAAGACTTGACCCAGTGTCAGTGGCCATATGGGCAGTAAATGCCTCCCCGATAGAGTCAGTGGTTGTGCTGATACTGTAAAAGAGAGACAGCCTTATGATACATCACACGATGGTGTTTCAAGAGCAAGACAATAATGGTGAGGCAGATGTTCTGGTTTGGAGAGATTTTTTATTTTTTTGTTCTCTGTGGTCCAATGAGAATACAGAAGCAGCGTTGACCTCTTTAGCATTACTGCTGCCATCAACAAACAGAAAATAAAGCAAAATGAAATGATCCGAAAGAAATATCACGAAACGGCATCACACATCAGACTGGACACGTTTTCTAACCACAAAAGGTCGAACAACAGGATGAGTTTTTTTTTTTTTTTTTCAGCAAGTCATGAGCTAATTTGTTATTTCGCTCCACTGAAATCTTGTTTGCAGTTGTTTGCTTAAAGACTGTGGTTTTTGAACTATTCAGAAGTACGTCAGATAGTGGTCTGAGTGGGACTCAGTGGAAATGGAGGCAGAAGGTGAACGCAAACAAGTTCCCAAACACCACCCAACCTCATCGATCGCTGAGAACGGTTTATCTTTTTTGCTAGATTGTACGTTTTTATCCAGAGTAGTCAGACGTGGAAGGGGTGGAGACAGGGAGAAGACATGCAGAGCGAGACGTGAGCTGCAGAGAGTTACTGTATGTCAACTATGTATGGAGTGCTTGCTCTAACCCTACGCTGAAGTTGTCATGTAAATAAGTCAAACCCACAATTCAAATACATCCTTCAACTTACTAAGTAGAGTCAAATGAGAAGAACGTCTTAGACCTCTTTTCTTTGTTTCAATAATGTAACTCAAAGACGGACAAAGTCCATTTCCTGCCGTTTTAAAATGTCTGACAGTTTAATGGTTCTTCAAAAGCTTTATTACTTGTTCAAAAATGTTTGAGGACCGCAACTGCGAAGGCTTCTGCTGACTTTGTTTATATAAGCGATTAGCTGCAACCAGGAGACTCAAGGCACAAAATCTGGTCACATCTTTAATTTTGGACAACATTAAGACATCCAGCAGTTTAAATCTTCCTGCTTAGAATTGCAGCATCATAAATAAAAGGCTATGTGTAGTTGTTTTTAAAACGGCAAACCAAATTTTTGATTCCAGTCTGTGGATCTCATCCGCTCTGCTGTAATGATAGACTGATTGAGAGTTTTTTTTTTTTGTTTTTTTTTTTTAAACTTGGAATTTGCTTCTTTGAAATTTCCAGATTCTTCCTCTTGGCACAAAGTTACGCACCGATGAGTTCGTCACTCTCTTGTTTTTTTATTTTCCCTGGGGTAACTCCAGAAAGCAGGTTCGGCAGGTTTTACACAATCTATGCTTTGATATGCATCCAGAAACATAACTTTACAAACATATAAAGCTTTCAATGTCAACCAAAGATGGGAACAAGGAAAAGAAAAACCCCACAAAACAAGATACAGCTGCTGGACACTTAAACCGTCCACTTAACCACTGATAAAAGGTAGAATGAAATAAAACGAGTCTTTAGATTTTTATTTTTAGTTTAAGCCTGATTTATACTCCCTGGGAAAGTCAACTTTTCTCAGAAAAATAACACTTCCCCTCATGTCACTGGAAGATTATCTGTTTCTTCTTTAAATGTTTTATTTTGGATCAAAGTTCATATTTTCATACACACAGAGCAACAATGACTTAAAATCTCCAGACCGCTTTTTTTATTTTTTACCGTGAAGCCGTTTAGAAAACTCGCTAATAACTTTCTACTTCTAACAGACTTCTGTAACATTAAAGAAAATCATCCATCAAACCTTTTGTTGTGTTAAGCTCAGTCTTGGACATAAAATGAGACACTTTGAAGATGAAGGCGAGTGTTTACTTTGTGAATTCAAGTGTGACCCCGGGCATTTTTTTTTTCCTTTTTTTTTTTTTTATTGGAAGCATTGTATTTCATAATGGCTTTTTAATTCCGCCTGCAGGATATCTTAAATGCCTGCAAACCGCCACACACTTTGTTCAGGAAACTTAACAAACCATGCTGAGCAAGTTGAAGTCACAGAAACGTGAAAGAAAAGTTTGGGAAATAAGTCCGAGAGCTACCTCTGTACATTTTATACCGATCTTTTCAAGTTGAAAATCAAAGGTTAAAGTTACACCAGCATGAACATGTTCGTTACATCCCTCTGTATGTTAAACATTGTCACAAAATTCTGAATGTTTTGAGAATAAAACATTTCTTTATTCCAAAAACAACACAAGGCACAAATTGACCGTTTAAGTTAATTCAATAGAGTGATTGATTGATTTTTTACTTCCTTTTCCCATCTGGAATAATGTAGCACAACTATATCCTCAAGATCTACACACTAAAAAAAAATAAAATAAATAAAATTCAAGGGAAAAACTGAAGAAATATGTCATGTAAACTTACTTAGGTTTCTTTTATCTTGTAGATGACAGAATAAACAATAAATTACGGAGCTTTAAACTTTTTTTTCCCCCCATGCTCAGTTTTCTATTTCCATATAAATGTTCACACCTAGGAAATAAAAGCAAAACTGACTGTTTTATAGACTTTGTGAGAGCCTCTGAATACACAGCGCTGGTGTTTTTGTGGCTTTTGACTGAAAATGTTTGGTGAAATAACAGGACATGAGCAGGATAGTGATGTCTTTAATGGACCTCATAGACTCATAGTAGAGGGCGATAACCGCTGGGCCAGTGGAAACCTTACACAGATTTCTGATGTCAGCTCCTCGGTCCGATTTATCCTTGAACAGGTTCTGCGAACGAGAGAGGATTTTTCTAGATTTGTCGATTATTTTCCTCCCTTTTTAAATGAGTCAAAAAACTGAGGCGGTATGAGTGAAAGAGCAATTTAGCGAAGCTGCAAAAGTAATTGCTTTGAAACATAAAGCAGATTATCTCTACCACTAACTTAAAGAACCAGCTCCTTTTTGTGCCTGTTTGTGTAAAACTGTCCTAAAAGGTGGAGCTACAGCTAAGCTGCAGGTTTTATTGCAGCTGTTTTTCTGCGAACAGTAGCGAAGTGGAAGGACAGAAACACATGGGCTCCACATGTTTCACACGTTCAGATCTGAAAACGCTGGACCCCTTTACTCTGATGCCTCTAAATAATTTTCAGCTGCAATTAATTTGCAGTCCACAAATTGCTACGGTAACATGATGGTATTCAGGGTTTGGGTAGCAACTGGTTGCATTGGCTCAATTACATTTACTTGAGTAACTTTCTTGAGAAAAAAACAACATTTTTACTACACTGTATTTTCTATTTTTACTTGAGTAAAATTTCTGGACTCTCTACCCACTGTGAGTAACTTCACTGACAGGAAAACACACATGTTTTACCTCAAATTTCTCCTGACACTGACACACCTGCAGTTTTTGGAAAAAGTTTTGCCAGCTTTATATTGAAAGAAGGTCATTTGGGGAAAAAAAAGAAATTTGCCCGATTTTGTTATGTTTTGTTGCTTTTATTGCCATTTTCTTCCTCAAAATGTGACATTTCCACTTAACTTTATATTTTGATCCATCTGATTATGTCATTTTAAAATATTAAATGATTGATAATTTCATCTATTACTCAGTATTTGCGTACTTTTTTTTCTCTCCTTTTTTTACTCTTACTTGAGTCATTTCTTGGATGGCTACTTTTTACTTCTACTTGAGTAAAAATACTTTAAAGGCGTGCTGCTCTTACTCGAATACAAGTTTTGGTTCCTCTGCTCACCTCTATTGGTCCTCGAAGAAACATGTTGCATGCTGCAAAAGATGAGCGACGCATCTTCCAGCAATCTAAAAACATAGACAGAGCTATAATATACACACATCATGTTCGTGGATCAGAATGGTCTAGTCAAACTCCAGACCCAAATCTAACAGGTGGTCTCACAAAGTCCACACCAAACATCTCAGATTCTTTTTTATAAAATAAAGAAGGATTTGAAAACTTATTGTGCGCTACTTAGTGTTGAAATCCCAATGAAACTTCAGATGTTTGAACACGAGATCATGTAAAAAGCTTCAAGGACTACAAACATGTGTGTGTGAGACTGCACTTTTTAGCCAAAATATGAAGTTCTAGATGAGCTGATAATGATGCGGCTCAAGCGCTCTCAAAAGTCTGGAGGTCATCTCCAGTGAAGAAGTGCCTGGAGGACTGGGTGAGGGGCGGCAGAGGGGGTTGATGATGTGATTCTGCACAAGCGAGAAAGGGGGGGATTACCGTCAATTGCTCCCAATTTGCAATGATACCCTCAGCGGGGCCACCCACATGTGCTGAGAGACAAGTGATAAATTGCTACATATGTCCATTCCACAGTGGCAGCTCCCCGATACCGGCACACAGCCCTCAATGAGCTCCAGTTGGTGCCACGTTAACTGTGAGAGGCATTGAGAATGCGAGAAGCGCCGAACGGAG
Source organism: Poecilia latipinna (assembly GCF_001443285.1). Taxonomy (NCBI): domain Eukaryota; kingdom Metazoa; phylum Chordata; class Actinopteri; order Cyprinodontiformes; family Poeciliidae; genus Poecilia; species Poecilia latipinna. Next base: position 26,908 of record NW_015112649.1, on the reverse strand, counting down.
CGACGGCGGCCGGGAAAACAGAGAGCCCGTTTCAGGCTCAAATTCTGTCAACATTTTTTTGTAAACATCTGCCTCCGAATCGCCAGCTTCTCCCTGGCCAACCAAAACAGCAGAACCCTGGAGTCGCAGCCGTTTGATAAATCTAACGCGATGCTCCGACGTAAACCGTGTGTGTTTCGCAACATCTCCTTTTAAAATAGCGAGCGCGCCGTATCGCGTGTTTTTTGCAACCAGATCCTTCAGGTTGGGTCTCATATTTGGATCAGGAGCAATTAGCTCTAAGCGTATCATTCCTCCGCCTAAAGAGGCGAGCAGATGGCTAATCCAAGCCTGCTATCTAATCAGAGGAGTCATTCTAATGAGAGAGTAATTTCATAAGAGGTCTTTGTCCCCTTGAATATTCAGGCAGCACCAACGGAGGGCTATTTATCATCTGTGCAGATTGGGAAGAGTCCCTAATAAACCACACATTTGTTTCCTGTCTGTGTGTGTCAGAGGAACGGCAGAATGTGACGCATGTGGCGCTACAGTGGGCCTGCGAGTGTGTGCGTGATTGTGTGTGTGTGGATGGGGGGGGGGTAACATGGTTGGAGTGTGTGTGGGTGGACAGCAGCTGCACCACTCTTCTCTGGTGTGTGCTGCAGCCTTATAGTCGGACAAATAGACGGGGCATTAGTGTAGAATTTACACCTTCGGGGTCAGGGCAGCAAAAAGCGGCGCATGCATTCGCAAGTGCAGCTGCAGGGTCAAAACATGCGTCCGCGTCTCTGCTCTCACAAACCGAGGCAGGACTTTTAGTGCTTTCTGTAAGTCCTGTTTGCTTTATTTTCCTGGCAAAAAAAAAAAAAAGACAGACATGATGACCCTAAAATAACATGTGGCTGTAAAAACTCAGGCCTTCTCCTTTGCACCACATGGAGACATCAACCTGTGAAAGACGTTTTATTTACAGCACAGAGGAAAAAAAAGTGATGGCAGGATCTTCTTTTAGCCAGCTTTAAAGCACGGGGCTGTTTATCAGGATGAATCTCGGCTTCTTTTTTCCCCCTCCGTTTCCTTCAAGCCGCATAAAGCCGGATGTTGTGCCTCTACCTTGGGAAAGAAATGAAAATGACACATGCTGACTTACAGACTGCTGCAGACCCATAGGCTCAGCTTTGTACCGGCGTCCACAGAGGGGGGCAAGAAAGCGAGGGAGAGGAGGAGGCTGTGGTGGGGGCGGGGGGTTGTCGGAGCCAGAATCGTATTTACATCAGGCTGTGTAATGTTATCAATAAAAGCCAGGCGGACTGCAGATCGCCGTAACTCACAACATGCAGGGAGCAGCACAGCTGCTGGGACTGGAGGTGAACAGGAGAGCTGCTGCAAGGAGCATGAAAACATTAAGGATCTGCAGATGCTCACATATCTGATACTTTCAAATTCGAAAAAAGTGAAAGAAGGATTCTGCATCGTTATCAAGCTTTAAATTTAAGATGCAGACCAAATTGTAAAAGCAGTTCCAATAGGATCTTTGATTTTTATAGATAACTCTGTTAGTTTTCCAAGTAAAAGCCTCATTGAGACAAAAATATTTTTTTAAAAGAGAAACCTGATCACAAAACAAGACATGAATTTGAGACCAAAAGTATTCTTAGATTTTAGATTTAAAATATTTGTTATTTTCATTTTATTTCAAAGAACTTTGTTTTTGTTGTAATGAGAGACTCTCTAAACATAATAGAGCAATGTAAAATGAGCTTATATTTTGAGAAAAAAAAATCTCTCAGTTCATATTTACTTTATTAAAACATGGCGAGTTGAAACTTTTTGCACCTTTCTCAATAATCAGTGGAAGAACGTTTCAAAGCGTCTGATTACTGCTGAGCAGTTTTATTCATGTTTCCAGTCGTGTTTTTGACAATTCATCCTTAATGAGGAGCTCCAGGTCTTTGAGTTTGAAATGCCTCCTTACCATCACCATAATCTTTAGCTGCCCACACAAATTCTCTATCACATTCAGATAAAAAAAAAAGATGACATTAAATGATTACTTTTAACCTAAATAGCCAGTGATATGAATAAGAATAGGATCAAATGTAGATAAAAATCACGTAAAAGTGAGGTCAATTAGTTATGTGGTGATTTTATTTTTCTGATTTTATTGTGGTACTTTACATCTATTTAATCATAAATACATATAAACTTACACAAATGATACACAGACGTCCATATAACATAAACTTAATGTAAATCAGCTTGTATTTCCATTTCTCCATGTATTGCAGATCTGCTTTACATAAGTTTGTTGTCATACCTTTTAACAATTTATAAAAAGTCTTAATGTTCCTAATGTTGGATAATCAGTCAATTAGTGTTTTTTTATACTGAGACTTTATTCAGTGAGGGGAAAAAAATCCCATGTAAGGAACTACTGGCACAATTATTACTAAACCCAGCAAATCCATTAGAACAAATGTAAACAAAGAATATCAAAATTTATAGAAACTGTTAAATGCTTATTTCAGTTTTTTTTTTTTTTTTTTGGGGGGGGGGGATAAATGGGTCGCATCACAAAGACCATTTTAGTCACGTTCCACAAAACTGGACAATAACTCTCACTCATCCTCCAGGTACGCAGTGCTAGATGGCAAGGAAGAAAATAGATATGTTCAGTTTTCAGATTTGGAAAATTGCAGCAAAGAGGGAAACCTTGAGGCCCGTCAGTATCCATAGCAACCATTAGACATCACCTGCATGTCCACCAGATGATTGGAAGAAAACCTTTCAAAGAAATAAACACCGTTCTTTGCTCAGATGAAACTAAGTTTAAAAAACTAAACCCAGTGGGGAACTAATAATCAATGTTTTCAAAATAAACCAACACACTGTGATGGTTTATTTGCAGTGTATTTGCAATGTTGCAGTGTATGAATACTGAGAAATACCTGGACATTAAATAAAAATGTGGCGCATCTCTTAGTAAAAATGGGTCATATTTAGCAAGATACTTAATAAAACGTCTGACAAATAAAACGACAGCAAATCTTCTTCCATGACCGTCTCTGTCTTCAGATCGAAATCCTGTAAAATACGCTGGAGCCGGGCAGAGAAAAGCAAACGAGAGGAGCCTGTGCAAAGAGGAATGAAAGTCTGCGCCAAACTTGTGAAATGTTATAGGCGATCCATTGCTTTCTTATTGGCAAAAGGGGGATTGTAGTACAAAGCATTCATAGCAGGGGTACCAATAACTGTGCTATCAGTGATAAAAAAATTTAAAAAAAAGTTTCCCAAGATAGATCAAGTAGAAGCTCTGACATTGAAGGCTGGATTTCTAACCGTTTCCTTTCTCTTCCTTGCTAAAAAAAAAAAAAGAGCATTTTTGACTTGAGGGCTCCCCCCCCCCCCCCCCCCCCCCCCCCCCCCCCCC